>NC_141808.1:9281875-9456250 GCF_057944985.1 Cucurbita pepo subsp. pepo
GACTAATCATTCCCCACAAGAGTTTCGAGAAACATCGACCGTGACTCGGTTTTCGAAGCACGTACTTCAAACGTCCCAGATTATGGATTCCGAATAACGGTTCGATTTGAAGCACCCCGTTTATTCGAAATTCTATTCTAAATCTTCAAGACTAATCATTCCCCACAAGAGTTTCGAGAAATGTCAACCGTGACTCGGTTTTCGAAGCACGTAATTCAAACGTCCCAGATTATGGATTCTGAATTAGGGTTCGATTTGAAGCACCCCGTTTATTCGAAATTCTATTCTAGATCTTCAAGACTAACCATTCCCCACAAGAGTTTCGAGAAACGTCGACCGTGACTCGGTTTTCGAAATACGTACTTCAAACGTCCCAGATTAGGGATTCCGAATTAGGGTTCGATTTGAAGCTCCCCGTTTATTCGAAATTCTATTCTAGATCTTCAAGACTAATCATTCTCACAAGAGTTTCGAGAAACGTCGACCGTGACTCGGTTTTCGAAATACGTACTTCAAACGTCCCAGATTATGGATTCCGAATTAGGGTTCGATTTCAAGCACCCCGTTTATTCGAAATTCTACTCTAGATCTTCAAGACTAATCATTCCCCCCAAGAGTTTCGAGAAACGTCGACCGTGACTCGGTTTTTGAAGCACGTACTTCAAACGTCCCAGATAAGGGATTCCGAATTAGGGTTCGATTTGAAGCACTTCGTTTCTTCGAAATTCTATTCTAGATCTACAAGACTAATCATTCCCCACAAGAGTTTCGAGAAACGTCGACCGTGACTCGGTTTTCGAAATACGTACTTCAAACGTCCCAGATTATGGATTCCGAATTAGGGTTCGATTTCAAGCACCCCGTTTATTCGAAATTCTACTCTAGATCTTCAAGATTAATCATTCCCCCCAAGAGTTTCGAGAAACGTCGACCGTGACTCGGTTTTCGAAGCACGTACTTCAAACGTCCCAGATTAGGGATTCCGAATTAGGGTTCGATTTGAAGCACCCCGTTTCTTCGAAATTCTATTCTAGATCTTCAAGACTAATCATTCCCCACAAGAGTTTCGAGAAACGTCGACCGTGACTCGGTTTTCGAAGCACGTACGTCAAACGTCCCAGATTAGGGATTTCGAATTAGGCTTCGATTTGAAGCACCCCGTTTCTTTGAAATTCTATTCTAGATCTTCAAGACTAATCATTCCCCACTAGAAATTCGAAAAAAGTCGATCGTGACTCGGTTTTCGAAGCACGTACTTCAAACGTCCCAGATTAGGGATTCCGAATTACGGTTCGATTTGAAGCACCCCGTTTCTTCGAAATTCTACTCTAGATCTTCAAGACTAATCATTCCCCACAAGAGTTTCGAGAAACGTCGACCGTGACTCGGTTTTCGAAGCACGTACTTCAAAAGTCTCAGATTATGGATTCCGAATAAGGGTTCGATTTGAAGCACCCCGTTTATTCGAAATTCTATTCCAAATCTTCAAGACTAATCATTCCCCACAAGAGTTTCGAGAAACGTCGACCGTGACTCGGTTTTCGAAGCACGTACTTCAAACGTCCCAGATTATGGATTCCGAATTAGGGTTCGATTTGAAGCACCTCGTTTTTTCGAAATTCTATTCTAGATCTTCAAGACTAATCATTCCCCACAAGAGTTTCGAGAAACGTCGACCGTGACTCGGTTTTCGAAGCACGTAATTCAAACGTCCCAGATTATGGATTCTGAATTAGGGTTCGATTTGAAGCACCCCGTTTCTTCGAAATTCTATTCTAGATCTTCAAGACTAACCATTCCCCACAAGAGTTTCGAGAAACGTCAACCGTGACTCGATTTTCGAAATACGTACTTCAAACGTCCCAGATTATGGATTCCGAATTAGGGTTCGATTTCAAGCACCCCGTTTATTCGAAATTCTATTCTAGATCTTCAAGACTAATCATTCTCACAAGAGTTTCGAGAAACGTCGACCGTGACTCGGTTTTCGAAATACGTACTTCAAACGTCCCAGATTAGGGATTCCGAATTAGGGTTCGATTTCAAGCACCCCGTTTATTCGAAATTCTACTCTAGATCTTCAAGACTAATCATTCCCCCCAAGAGTTTCGAGAAACGTCGACCGTGACTCGGTTTTCGAAGCACGTACTTCAAACGTCCCAGATTATGGATTCCGAATTAGGGTTCGATTTGAAGCACCCCGTTTCTTCGAAATTCTATTCTAGATCTTCAAGACTAACCTTCCCCACAAGAATTTCGAGAAACATCGACCGTGACTCGGTTTTCGAAGCACGTACTTCAAACGTCCCAGATTAGGGATTCCGAATTAGGGTTCGATTTGAAGCACCCCGTTTCTTCGAAATTCTACTCTAGATCTTCAAGACTAATCATTCCCCACAAGAGTTTCGAGAAACGTCGACCGTGACTCGGTTTTCGAAGCACGTACTTCAAACGTCCCAGATTAGGGATTCCGAATTAGGGTTCGATTTGAAGCACCCCGTTTCTTCGAAATTCTATTCTAGATCTTCAAGACTAATCATTCCCCACAAGAGTTTCGAGAAACGTCGACCGTGACTCGGTTTTCGAAGCACGTACTTCAAACGTCCCAGATTAGGGATTCCGAATTAAGGTTCGATTTGAAGCACCCCTATTCTTCAAAATTCTATTCTAGATCTTCTAGACTAATCATTCCCCACAAGAGTTTCGAGAAACGTCGACCGTGACTCGGTTTTCGAAGCACGTACTTCAAACGTCCCAGATGAGTGATTCCGAATTAGGGTTCGATTTGACGCACTTCGTTTCTTCGAAATTCTATTCTAGATCTACAAGACTAATCATTCCCCAAGAGAGTTTCGAGAAACGTCGACCGTGACTCGGTTTTCGGAGCACGTACTTCAAACGTCCCAGATTAGGGATTCCGAATTAGGGTTCGATTTGAAGCACCCCGTTTCTTCGAAATTCTATTCTAGATCTTCAAGACTAATCATTCCCCACAAGAGTTTCGAGAAACGTCGACCGTGACTCGGTTTTCGAAGCACGTACTTCAAACGTCCCAGATTAGGGATTCCGAATTAGGGTTCGATTTGAAGCACCCCGTTTCTTCGAAATTCTACTCTAGATCTTCAAGACTAATCATTCCCCACAAGAGTTTCGAGAAACGTCGACCGTGACTCGGTTTTCGAAGCACGTACTTCAAACGTCCCAGATTAGGGATTCCGAATTAGGGTTCGATTTGAAGCACCCCGTTTCTTCGAAATTCTATTCTAGATCTTCAAGACTAATCATTCCCCACAAGAGTTTCGAGAAACGTCGACCGTGACTCGGTTTTTGAAGCACGTACTTCAAACGTCCCAGATAAGGGATTCCGAATTAGGGTTCGATTTGAAGCACTTCGTTTCTTCGAAATTCTATTATAGATCTACAAGACTAATCATTCCCCACGAGAGTTTCGAGAAATGTCGACCGTGACTCGGTTTTCGGAGCACGTACTTCAAACGTCCCAGATTTGGGATTCCGAATTAGGGTTCGATTTGAAGCACCCCGTTTCTTCGAAATTCTATTCTAGATCTTCAAGACTAATCATTCCCCACAAGAGTTTCGAGAAACGTCGACCGTGACTCGGTTTTCGAAGCACGTACTTCAAACGTCCCAGATTATGGATTCCGAATTAGGGTTCGATTTCAAGCACCCCGTTTATTCGAAATTCTATTCTAGATCTTCAAGACTAATCATTCCCCACAAGAGTTTCGAGAAACGTCGACCGTGACTCGGTTTTCGAAGCACGTACTTCAAACGTCCCAGATTATGGATTCCGAATTAGGGTTCGATTTGAAGCACCCCGTTTATTCGAAATTCTATTCTAGATCTTCAAGACTAATCATTCCCCACAAGAGTTTCGAGAAACGTCGACCGTGACTCGGTTTTCGAAGAACGTACTTCAAACGTCCCAGATTAGAGATTCCGAATTAGGGTTCGATTTGAAGCACCCCGTTTCTTCGAAATTCTACTCTAGATCTTCATGACTAATCATTCCCCAGAAGAATTTCGAGAAACGTCGACCGTGACTCAGTTTTCGAAGCACGTACTTCAAACGTCCCAGATGAGGGATTCCAAATTAGGGTTCGATTTTGACGCACTTCGTTTCTTCAAAATTCTATTCTAGATCTACAAGACTAATTATTCCCCAAGAGAGTTTCGAGAAACGTCGACCGTGACTCGGTTTTCGGAGCACGTACTTCAAACGTCCCAGATTAGGGATTCCGAATTAGGGTTCGATTTGAAGCACCCCGTTTCTTCGAAATTCTATTCTAGATCTTCAAGACTAATCATTCCCCAAAAGAGTTTCGAGAAACGTCGACCGTGACTCGGTTTTCGAAATACGTACTTCAAACGTCCCAGATTATGGATTCCGAATTAGGGTTCGATTTCAAGCACCCCGTTTGTTCGAAATTCTACTCTAGATCTTCAAGACTAATCATTCCCCCCAAGAGTTTCGAGAAACGTCGACCGTGACTCGGTTTTCGAAGAACGTACTTCAAACGTCCCAGATTAGGGATTCCGAATTAGGGCTCGATTTGAAGCACCCCGTTTCTTCGAAATTCTATTCTAGATCTTCAAGACTAATCATTCCCCACAAGAGTTTCGAGAAACGTCGACCGTGACTTGGTTTTCGAAGCACGTACTTCAAACGTCCTAGATTAGGGATTCCGAATTAAGGTTCGATTTGAAGCACCCCGTTTCTTCGAAATTCTATTCTAGATCTTCAAGACTAATCATTCCCCACAAGAGTTTCGAGAAACGTCGACCGCGACTCGGTTTTCGAACCACGTACTTCAAACGTCCCAGATTAGGGATTCCGAATTAGGGTTCGATTTCAAGCACCCCGTTTCTTCGAAATTCTACTCTAGATCTTCAAGACTAATCATTCCCCACAAGAGTTTTGAGAAACGTCGACCGTGACTCGGTTTTCGAAGCACGTACTTCAAACGTCCCAGATTAGGGATTCCGAATTAGGGTTCGATTTCAAGCACCCCGTTTATTCGAAATTCTACTCTAGATCTTCAAGACTAATCATTCCCCACAAGAGTTTCGAGAAACGTCGACCGTGACTCGATTTTCGAAATACGTACTTCAAACGTCCCAGATTATGGATTCCGAATTAGGGTTCGATTTCAAGCACCCCGTTTATTCGAAATTCTATTCTAGATCTTCAAGACTAATCATTCCCCAAAAGAGTTTCGAGAAACGTCGACCGTGACTCGGTTTTCAAAATACGTACTTCAAACGTCCCAGATTATGGATTCCGAATTAGGGTTCGATTTGAAGCACCCCGTTTATTCGAAATTCTACTCTAGATCTTCAAGACTAATCATTCCCCACAAGAGTTTCGAGAAACGTCGACCGTGACTTGGTTTTCGAAGCACGTACTTCAAACGTCCTAGATTAGGGATTCCGAATTAAGGTTCGATTTGAAGCACCCCGTTTCTTCGAAATTCTATTCTAGATCTTCAAGACTAATCATTCCCCACAAGAGTTTCGAGAAACGTCGACCGTGACTCGGTTTTCGAACCACGTACTTCAAACGTCTCAAATTAGGGATTCCGAATTAGGGTTCGATTTCAAGCACCCCGTTTATTCGAAATTCTATTCTAGATCTTCAAGACTAACCATTCCCCACAAGAGTTTCGAGAAACGTCGACCGTGACTCGATTTTTGAAATACGTACTTCAAACGTCCCAGATTATGGATTCCGAATTAGGGTTCGATTTCAAGCACCCCGTTTATTCGAAATTCTATTCTAGATCTTCAAGACTAATCATTCCCCAAAAGAGTTTCGAGAAACGTCGACCGTGACTCGGTTTTCGAAATACGTACTTCAAACGTCCCAGATTATGGATTCCGAATTAGGGTTCGATTTCAAGCACCCCGTTTATTCGAAATTCTACTCTAGATCTTCAAGACTAATCATTCCCCCCAAGAGTTTCGAGAAACGTCGACCGTGACTCGGTTTTCGAAGCACGTACTTCAAACGTCCCAGATTAGGGATTCCGAATTAGGGTTCGATTTGAAGCACCCCGTTTCTTCGAAATTCTATTCTAGATCTTCAAGACTAATCACTCCCCACAAGAGTTTCGAGAAACGTCCACCGTGACTCGGTTTTCGAAGCACGTACTTCAAACGTCCCAGATTAGGGATTCCGAATTATGGTTCGATTTGAAGCACCCCGTTTCTTCGAAATTCTATTCTAGATCTTCAAGACTAACCATTCCCCACAAGAGTTTCGAGAAACGTCGACCGTGACTCGGTTTTCGAAATACGTACTTCAAACGTCCCAGATTATGGATTACGAATTAGGGTTCGATTTCAAGCACCCCGTTTATTCGAAATTCTATTCTAGATCTTCAAGACTAATCATTCCCCAAAAGAGTTTCGAGAAACGTCGACCGTGACTCGGTTTTCGAAATACGTACTTCAAACGTCCCAGATGATGGATTCCGAATTAGGGTTCGATTTCAAGCACCCCGTTTGTTCGAAATTCTACTCTAGATCTTCAAGACTAATCATTCCCCCCAAGAGTTTCGAGAAACGTCGACCGTGACTCGGTTTTCGAAATACGTATTTCAAACGTCCCAGATTATGGATTCCGAATTAGGGTTCGATTTCAAGCACTTCGTTTATTCAAAATTCTATTCTAGATCTTCAAGACTAATCATTCCCCACAAGAGTTTCGAGAAACGTCGACCGTGACTCGGTTTTCGAAATACGTACTTCAAACGTCCAAGATTATGGATTCCGAATTAGGGTTCGATTTCAAGCACCCCGTTTATTCGAAATTCTACTCTAGATCTTCAAGACTAATCATTCCCCACAAGAGTTTCGAGAAACGTCGACCGTGACTCAGTTTTCGAAGCACGTACTTCAAACGTCCCAGATTAGGGATTCCGAATTAGGGCTCGATTTGAAGCACCCCGTTTATTCGAAATTCTATTCTAGATCTTCAAGACTAACCATTCCCCACAAGAGTTTCGAGAAACGTCGACCGTGACTCGGTTTTCGAAATACGTACTTCAAACGTCCCAGATTATGGATTCCGAATTAGGGTTCGATTTCAAGCACCCCGTTTATTCGAAATTCTATTCTAGATCTTCAAGACTAATCATTCCCCAAAAGAGTTTCGAGAAACGTCGACCGTGACTCGGTTTTCGAAATACGTACTTCAAACGTCCCAGATTATGGATTCCAAATTAGGGTTCGATTTCAAGCACCCCGTTTGTTCGAAATTCTACTCTAGATCTTCAAGACTAATCATTCCCCCCAAGAGTTTCGAGAAACGTCAACCGTGACTCGGTTTTCGAAGCACGTACTTCAAACGTCCCAGATTAGGGATTCCGAATTAGGGCTCGATTTGAAGCACCCCGTTTCTTCGAAATTCTATTCTAGATCTTCAAGACTAATCATTCCCCACAAGAGTTTCGAGAAACGTCGACCGTGACTCGGTTTTCGAAGCACGTACTTCAAACGTCCTAGATTAGGGATTCCGAATTAAGGTTCGATTTGAAGCACCCCGTTTCTTCGAAATTCTATTCTAGATCTTCAAGACTAATCATTCCCCACAAGAGTTTCGAGAAACGTCGACCGTGACTCGGTTTTCGAAATACGTATTTCAAACGTCCCAGATTATGGATTCCGAATTAGGGTTCGATTTCAAGCACTTCGTTTATTCAAAATTCTATTCTAGATCTTCAAGACTAATCATTCCCCACAAGAGTTTCGAGAAACGTCGACCGTGACTCGGTTTTCGAAATACGTACTTCAAACGTCCCAGATTATGGATTCCGAATTAGGGTTCGATTTCAAGCACCCCGTTTATTCGAAATTCTACTCTAGATCTTCAAGACTAATCATTCCCCCCAAGAGTTTCGAGAAACGTCGACCGTGACTTGGTTTTCGAAGCACGTACTTCAAACGTCCCAGATTAGGGATTCCGAATTAGGGTTCGATTTGAAGCACCCCGTTTCTTCGAAATTCTATTCTAGATCTTCAAGACTAATCACTCCCCACAAGAGTTTCGAGAAACGTCCACCGTGACTCGGTTTTCGAAGCACGTACTTCAAACGTCCCAGATTAGGGATTCCGAATTATGGTTCGATTTGAAGCACCCCGTTTCTTCGAAATTCTATTCTAGATCTTCAAGACTAACCATTCCCCACAAGAGTTTCGAGAAACGTCGACCGTGACTCGGTTTTCGAAATACGTACTTCAAACGTCCCAGATTATGGATTACGAATTAGGGTTCGATTTCAAGCACCCCGTTTATTCGAAATTCTATTCTAGATCTTCAAGACTAATCATTCCCCAAAAGAGTTTCGAGAAACGTCGACCGTGACTCGGTTTTCGAAATACGTACTTCAAACGTCCCAGATTATGGATTCCGAATTAGGGTTCGATTTCAAGCACCCCGTTTGTTCGAAATTCTACTCTAGATCTTCAAGACTAATCATTCCCCCCAAGAGTTTCGAGAAACGTCGACCGTGACTCGGTTTTCGAAATACGTATTTCAAACGTCCCAGATTATGGATTCCGAATTAGGGTTCGATTTCAAGCACTTCGTTTATTCAAAATTCTATTCTAGATCTTCAAGACTAATCATTCCCCACAAGAGTTTCGAGAAACGTCGACCGTGACTCGGTTTTCGAAATACGTACTTCAAACGTCCAAGATTATGGATTCCGAATTAGGGTTCGATTTCAAGCACCCCGTTTATTCGAAATTCTACTCTAGATCTTCAAGACTAATCATTCCCCACAAGAGTTTCGAGAAACGTCGACCGTGACTCGGTTTTCGAAGCACGTACTTCAAACGTCCCAGATTAGGGATTCCGAATTAGGGCTCGATTTGAAGCACCCCGTTTATTCGAAATTCTATTCTAGATCTTCAAGACTAACCATTCCCCACAAGAGTTTCGAGAAACGTCGACCGTGACTCGGTTTTCGAAATACGTACTTCAAACGTCCCAGATTATGGATTCCGAATTAGGGTTCGATTTCAAGCACCCCGTTTATTCGAAATTCTATTCTAGATCTTCAAGACTAATCATTCCCCAAAAGAGTTTCGAGAAACGTCGACCGTGACTCGGTTTTCGAAATACGTACTTCAAACGTCCCAGATTATGGATTCCAAATTAGGGTTCGATTTCAAGCACCCCGTTTGTTCGAAATTCTACTCTAGATCTTCAAGACTAATCATTCCCCCCAAGAGTTTCGAGAAACGTCGACCGTGACTCGGTTTTCGAAGCACGTACTTCAAACGTCCCAGATTAGGGATTCCGAATTAGGGCTCGATTTGAAGCACCCCGTTTCTTCGAAATTCTATTCTAGATCTTCAAGACTAATCATTCCCCACAAGAGTTTCGAGAAACGTCGACCGTGACTCGGTTTTCGAAGCACGTACTTCAAACGTCCTAGATTAGGGATTCCGAATTAAGGTTCGATTTGAAGCACCCCGTTTCTTCGAAATTCTATTCTAGATCTTCAAGACTAATCATTCCCCACAAGAGTTTCGAGAAACGTCGACCGTGACTCGGTTTTCGAAATACGTATTTCAAACGTCCCAGATTATGGATTCCGAATTAGGGTTCGATTTCAAGCACTTCGTTTATTCAAAATTCTATTCTAGATCTTCAAGACTAATCATTCCCCACAAGAGTTTCGAGAAACGTCGACCGTGACTCGGTTTTCAAAATACGTACTTCAAACGTCCAAGATTATGGATTCCGAATTAGGGTTCGATTTCAAGCACCCCGTTTATTCGAAATTCTACTCTAGATCTTCAAGACTAATCATTCCCCACAAGAGTTTCGAGAAACGTCGACCGTGACTCGGTTTTCGAAGCACGTACTTCAAACGTCCCAGATTAGGGATTCCGAATTAGGGCTCGATTTGAAGCACCCCGTTTCTTCGAAATTCTATTCTAGATCTTCAAGACTAATCACTCCCCACAAGAGTTTCGAGAAACGTCCACCGTGACTCGGTTTTCGAAGCACGTACTTCAAACGTCCCAGATTAGGGATTCCGAATTATGGTTCGATTTGAAGCACCCCGTTTCTTCGAAATTCTATTCTAGATCTTCAAGACTAACCATTCCCCACAAGAGTTTCGAGAAACGTCGACCGTGACTCGGTTTTCGAAATACGTACTTCAAACGTCCCAGATTATGGATTACGAATTAGGGTTCGATTTCAAGCACCCCGTTTATTCGAAATTCTATTCTAGATCTTCAAGACTAATCATTCCCCAAAAGAGTTTCGAGAAACGTCGACCGTGACTCGGTTTTCGAAATACGTACTTCAAACGTCCCAGATTATGGATTCCGAATTAGGGTTCGATTTCAAGCACCCCGTTTGTTCGAAATTCTACTCTAGATCTTCAAGACTAATCATTCCCCCCAAGAGTTTCGAGAAACGTCGACCGTGACTCGGTTTTCGAAATACGTATTTCAAACGTCCCAGATTATGGATTCCGAATTAGGGTTCGATTTCAAGCACTTCGTTTATTCAAAATTCTATTCTAGATCTTCAAGACTAATCATTCCCCACAAGAGTTTCGAGAAACGTCGACCGTGACTCGGTTTTCGAAATACGTACTTCAAACGTCCAAGATTATGGATTCCGAATTAGGGTTCGATTTCAAGCACCCCGTTTATTCGAAATTCTACTCTAGATCTTCAAGACTAATCATTCCCCACAAGAGTTTCGAGAAACGTCGACCGTGACTCGGTTTTCGAAGCACGTACTTCAAACGTCCCAGATTAGGGATTCCGAATTAGGGCTCGATTTGAAGCACCCCGTTTATTCGAAATTCTATTCTAGATCTTCAAGACTAACCATTCCCCACAAGAGTTTCGAGAAACGTCGACCGTGACTCGGTTTTCGAAATACGTACTTCAAACGTCCCAGATTATGGATTCCGAATTAGGGTTCGATTTCAAGCACCCCGTTTATTCGAAATTCTATTCTAGATCTTCAAGACTAATCATTCCCCAAAAGAGTTTCGAGAAACGTCGACCGTGACTCGGTTTTCGAAATACGTACTTCAAACGTCCCAGATTATGGATTCCAAATTAGGGTTCGATTTCAAGCACCCCGTTTGTTCGAAATTCTACTCTAGATCTTCAAGACTAATCATTCCCCCCAAGAGTTTCGAGAAACGTCGACCGTGACTCGGTTTTCGAAGCACGTACTTCAAACGTCCCAGATTAGGGATTCCGAATTAGGGCTCGATTTGAAGCACCCCGTTTCTTCGAAATTCTATTCTAGATCTTCAAGACTAATCATTCCCCACAAGAGTTTCGAGAAACGTCGACCGTGACTCGGTTTTCGAAGCACGTACTTCAAACGTCCTAGATTAGGGATTCCGAATTAAGGTTCGATTTGAAGCACCCCGTTTCTTCGAAATTCTATTCTAGATCTTCAAGACTAATCATTCCCCACAAGAGTTTCGAGAAACGTCGACCGTGACTCGGTTTTCGAAATACGTATTTCAAACGTCCCAGATTATGGATTCCGAATTAGGGTTCGATTTCAAGCACTTCGTTTATTCAAAATTCTATTCTAGATCTTCAAGACTAATCATTCCCCACAAGAGTTTCGAGAAACGTCGACCGTGACTCGGTTTTCAAAATACGTACTTCAAACGTCCAAGATTATGGATTCCGAATTAGGGTTCGATTTCAAGCACCCCGTTTATTCGAAATTCTACTCTAGATCTTCAAGACTAATCATTCCCCACAAGAGTTTCGAGAAACGTCGACCGTGACTCGGTTTTCGAAGCACGTACTTCAAACGTCCCAGATTAGGGATTCCGAATTAGGGCTCGATTTGAAGCACCCCGTTTCTTCGAAATTCTATTCTAGATCTTCAAGACTAATCACTCCCCACAAGAGTTTCGAGAAACGTCCACCGTGACTCGGTTTTCGAAGCACGTACTTCAAACGTCCCAGATTAGGGATTCCGAATTATGGTTCGATTTGAAGCACCCCGTTTCTTCGAAATTCTATTCTAGATCTTCAAGACTAACCATTCCCCACAAGAGTTTCGAGAAACGTCGACCGTGACTCGGTTTTCGAAATACGTACTTCAAACGTCCCAGATTATGGATTACGAATTAGGGTTCGATTTCAAGCACCCCGTTTATTCGAAATTCTATTCTAGATCTTCAAGACTAATCATTCCCCAAAAGAGTTTCGAGAAACGTCGACCGTGACTCGGTTTTCGAAATACGTACTTCAAACGTCCCAGATTATGGATTCCGAATTAGGGTTCGATTTCAAGCACCCCGTTTGTTCGAAATTCTACTCTAGATCTTCAAGACTAATCATTCCCCCCAAGAGTTTCGAGAAACGTCGACCGTGACTCGGTTTTCGAAATACGTATTTCAAACGTCCCAGATTATGGATTCCGAATTAGGGTTCGATTTCAAGCACTTCGTTTATTCAAAATTCTATTCTAGATCTTCAAGACTAATCATTCCCCACAAGAGTTTCGAGAAACGTCGACCGTGACTCGGTTTTCGAAATACGTACTTCAAACGTCCAAGATTATGGATTCCGAATTAGGGTTCGATTTCAAGCACCCCGTTTATTCGAAATTCTACTCTAGATCTTCAAGACTAATCATTCCACACAAGAGTTTCGAGAAACGTCGACCGTGACTCGGTTTTCGAAGCACGTACTTCAAACGTCCCATATTAGGGATTCCGAATTAGGGCTCGATTTGAAGCACCACGTTTATTCGAAATTCTATTCTAGATCTTCAAGACTAACCATTCCCCACAAGAGTTTCGAGAAACGTCGACCGTGACTCGGTTTTCGAAATACGTACTTCAAACGTCCCAGATTATGGATTCCGAATTAGGGTTCGATTTCAAGCACCCCGTTTATTCGAAATTCTATTCTAGATCTTCAAGACTAATCATTCCCCAAAAGAGTTTCGAGAAACGTCGACCGTGACTCGGTTTTCGAAATACGTACTTCAAACGTCCCAGATTATGGATTCCAAATTAGGGTTCGATTTCAAGCACCCCGTTTGTTCGAAATTCTACTCTAGATCTTCAAGACTAATCATTCCCCCCAAGAGTTTCGAGAAACGTCCACCGTGACTCGGTTTTCGAAGCACGTACTTCAAACGTCCCAGATTAGGGATTCCGAATTAGGGCTCGATTTGAAGCACCCCGTTTCTTCGAAATTCTATTCTAGATCTTCAAGACTAATCATTCCCCACAAGAGTTTCGAGAAACGTCGACCGTGACTCGGTTTTCGAAGCACGTACTTCAAACGTCCTAGATTAGGGATTCCGAATTAAGGTTCGATTTGAAGCACCCCGTTTCTTCGAAATTCTATTCTAGATCTTCAAGACTAATCATTCCCCACAAGAGTTTCGAGAAACGTCGACCGTGACTCGGTTTTCGAAATACGTATTTCAAACGTCCCAGATTATGGATTCCGAATTAGGGTTCGATTTCAAGCACTTCGTTTATTCAAAATTCTATTCTAGATCTTCAAGACTAATCATTCCCCACAAGAGTTTCGAGAAACGTCGACCGTGACTCGGTTTTCGAAATACGTACTTCAAACGTCCAAGATTATGGATTCCGAATTAGGGTTCGATTTCAAGCACCCCGTTTATTCGAAATTCTACTCTAGATCTTCAAGACTAATCATTCCCCACAAGAGTTTCGAGAAACGTCGACCGTGACTCGGTTTTCGAAGCACGTACTTCAAACGTCCCAGATTAGGGATTCCGAATTAGGGCTCGATTTGAAGCACCCCGTTTATTCGAAATTCTATTCTAGATCTTCAAGACTAACCATTCCCCACAAGAGTTTCGAGAAACGTCGACCGTGACTCGGTTTTCGAAATACGTACTTCAAACGTCCCAGATTATGGATTCCGAATTAGGGTTCGATTTCAAGCACCCCGTTTATTCGAAATTCTATTCTAGATCTTCAAGACTAATCATTCCCCAAAAGAGTTTCGAGAAACGTCGACCGTGACTCGGTTTTCGAAATACGTACTTCAAACGTCCCAGATTATGGATTCCGAATTAGGGTTCGATTTCAAGCACCCCGTTTGTTCGAAATTCTACTCTAGATCTTCAAGACTAATCATTCCCCCCAAGTGTTTCGAGAAACGTCGACCGTGACTCGGTTTTCGAAGCACGTACTTCAAACGTCCCAGATTAGGGATTCCGAATTAGGCTCGATTTTAAGCACCCCGTTTCTTCGAAATTCTATTCTAGATCTTCAAGACTAATCATTCCCCACAAGAGTTTCGAGAAACGTCGACCGTGACTCGGTTTTCGAAGCACGTACTTCAAACGTCCCAGATTAGGGATTCCGAATTAGGGTTCGATTTGAAGCACCCCGTTTATTCGAAATTCTATTCTAGATCTTCAAGACTAATCATTCCCCACAAGAGTTTCGAGAAACGTCGATCGTGACTCGGTTTTCGAAGCACGTACTTCAAACGTCCCAGATTAGGGATTCCGAATTAGTGTTCGATTTGAAGCACCCCGTTTCTTCGAAATTCTATTCTAGATCTTCAAGACTAATCATTCCCCACAAGAGTTTCGAGAAATGTCGACCGTGACTCGGTTTTCGAAGCACGTACTTCAAACGTCCCAGATTATGGATTCCGAATTAGGGTTCGATTTGAAGCACCCCGTTTATTCGAAATTCTATTCTAGATCTTCAAGACTAATCATTCCCCACAAGAGTTTCGAGAAACGTCGACCGTGATTGGTTTTCGAAGCACGAACTTCAAACGTCCCAGATTATGGATTCCGAATTAGGGTTCGATTTGAAGAACCCCGTTTATTCGAAATTCTATTCTAGATCTTCAAGACTAATCATTCCCCACAAGAGTTTCGAGAAACGTCGACCGTGACTCGGTTTTCGAAGAACGTACTTCAAACGTCCCAGATTAGGGATTCCGAATTAGGGTTCGATTTCAAGCACCCCGTTTCTTTGAAATTCTATTGTAGATCTTCAAGACTAATCATTCCCCACAATAGTTTCAAGAAACGTCGACCATGACTCGGTTTTCGAAGCACGTACTTCAAACGTCCCAGATTAGGGATTCCGAATTAAGGTTCGATTTGAAGCACCCCGATTCTTCAAAATTCTATTCTAGATCTTCTAGACTAATCATTCCCCACAAGAGTTTCGAGAAACGTCGACCGTGACTCGGTTTTCGAAGCACGTACTTCAAACGTCCCAGATTAGGGATTCCGAATTAGGGTTCGATTTGAAGCACCCCGTTTATTCGAAATTCTATTCTAGATCTTCAAGACTAATCATTCCCCACAAGAGTTTCGAGAAACGTCGATCGTGACTCGGTTTTCGAAGCACGTACTTCAAACGTCCCAGATTAGGGATTCCGAATTAGTGTTCGATTTGAAGCACCCCGTTTCTTCGAAATTCTATTCTAGATCTTCAAGACTAATCATTCCCCACAAGAGTTTCGAGAAATGTCGACAGTGACTCGGTTTTCGAAGAACGTACTTCAAACGTCCCAGATTAGGGATTCCGAATTAGGGTTCGATTTCAAGCACCCCGTTTCTTCGAAATTCTATTCTAGATCTTCAAGACTAATCATTCCCCACAATAGTTTCGAGAAACGTCGACCAGGACTCGGTTTTCGAAGCACGTACTTCAAACGTCCCAGATTAGGGATTCCGAATTAGGGTTCGATTTGAAGCACCCCGTTTCTTCGAAATTCTATTCTAGATCTTCAAGACTAATCATTCCCCACAAGAGTTTCGAGAAACGTCGACCGTGACTCGGTTTTCGAAGCACGTACTTCAAACGTCCATGATTATGGATTCCGAATTAGGGTTCGATTTGAAGCACCCCGTTTATTCGAAATTCTATTCTAGATCTTCAAGACTAATCATTCCCCCCAAGAGTTTCGAGAAATGTCGACCGTGATTGGTTTTCGAAGCACGTACTTCAAACGTCCCAAATTATGGATTCCGAATTAGGGTTCGATTTGAAGAACCCCGTTTATTCGAAATTCTATTCTAGATCTTTAAGACTAATAATTCCCCACAAGAGTTTCGAGAAACGTCGACCGTGACTCGGTTTTCGAAGCACGTACTTCAAACGTCCCAGATTAGGGATTCCGAATTAGGGTTCGATTTGAAGCACCCCGTTTCTTCGAAATTCTATTCTAGATCTTCAAGACTAATCATTCCCCACAAGAGTTTAGAGAAACGTCGACCGTGACTCGGTTTTCGAAGCACGTACTTCAAACGTCCCAGATTAGGGATTCCGAATTAAGGTTCGATTTGAAGCACCCCGTTTCTTCGAAATTCTATTCTAGATCTTCAAGACTAATCATTCCCCACAAGAGTTTCGAGAAACGTCGACCGTGACTCGATTTTTGAAGCACGTACTTCAAACGTCCAAGATTAGGGATTCCGAATTAGGGTTCGATTTGAAGCACTTCGTTTCTTCGAAATTCTATTCTAGATCTACAAGACTAATCATTCCCCACAAGAGTTTCGAGAAACGTCGACCGTGACTCGGTTTTCGAAGCACGTACTTCAAACGTCCCAGATTAGGGATTCTGAATTAGGGTTCGATTTGAAGCACCCCGTTTATTCGAAATTCTATTCTAGATCTTCAAGACTAATCATTCCCCACAAGAGTTTCGAGAAACGTCGACCGTGACTCGGTTTTCGAAGCACGTACTTCAAACGTCCATGATTATGGATTCCGAATTAGGGTTCGATTTGAAGCACCCCGTTTATTCGAAATTCTATTCTAGATCTTCAAGACTAATCATTCCCCCCAAGAGTTTCGAGAAACGTCGACCGTGATTGGTTTTCGAAGCACGTACTTCAAACGTCCCAGATTATGGATTTCGAATTAGGGTTCGATTTGAAGAACCCCGTTTATTCGAAATTCTATTCTAGATCTTTAAGACTAATCATTCCCCACAAGAGTTTCGAGAAACGTCGACCGTGACTCGGTTTTCGAAGCACGTACTTCAAACGTCCCAGATTAGGGATTCCGAATTAGGGTTCGATTTGAAGCACCCCGTTTCTTCTAAATTCTATTCTAGATCTTCAAGACTAATCATTCCCCACAAGAGTTTAGAGAAACGTCGACCGTGACTCGGTTTTCGAAGCACGTACTTCAAACGTCCCAGATTAGGGATTCCGAATTAGGGTTCGATTTGAAGCACCCCGTTTCTTCGAAATTCTATTCTAGATCTTCAAGACTAATCATTCCCCACAAGAGTTTCGAGAAACGTCGACCGTGACTCGATTTTTGAAGCACGTAGTTCAAACGTCCCAGATTAGGGATTCCGAATTAGGGTTCGATTTGAAGCACTTCGTTTCTTCGAAATTCTATTCTAGATCTGCAAGACTAATCATTCCCCACAAGAGTTTCGAGAAACGTCGACCGTGACTCGGTTTTCGAAGCACGTACTTCAAACGTCCCAGATTAGGGATTCCGAATTAGGGTTCGATTTGAAGCACCCCGTTTCTTCGAAATTCTATTCTAGATCTTCAAGACTAATCATTCCCCACAAGAGTTTCGAGAAACGTCGACCGTGACTCGATTTTTGAAGCACGTACTTCAAACGTCCCAGATTAGGGATTCCGAATTAGGGTTCGATTTGAAGCACCCCGTTTCTTCGAAATTCTATTCTAGATCTACAAGACTAATCATTCCCCACAAGAGTTTCGAGAAACGTCGACCGTGACTCGGTTTTTGAAGCACGTACTTCAAACGTCCCAGATTAGGGATTCCGAATTAGGGTTCGATTTGAAGCACCCCGATTCTTCAAAATTCTATTCTAGATCTTCTAGACTAATCATTCCCCACAAGAGTTTCGAGAAACGTCGACCGTGACTCGGTTTTCGAAGCACGTACTTCAAACGTCCCAGATTAGGGATTCCGAATTAGGGTTCGATTTGAAGCACCCCGTTTATTCGAAATTCTATTCTAGATCTTCAAGACTAATCATTCCCCACAAGAGTTTCGAGAAACGTCGACCGTGACTCGGTTTTCGAAGCACGTACTTCAAACGTCCCAGATTAGGGATTCCGAATTAGGGTTCTATTTGAAGCACCCCGTTTCTTCGAAATTCTATTCTAGATCTTCAAGACTAATCATTCCCCACAAGAGTTTCGAGAAACGTCGACCGTGACTCGGTTTTCGAAGCACGTACTTCAAACGTCCCAGATTAGGGATTCCGAATTAAGGTTCGATTTGAAGCACCCCGTTTCTTCGAAATTCTATTCTAGATCTTCAAGACTAATCATTCCCCACAAGAGTTTCGAGAAACGTCGACCGTGACTCGGTTTTCGAAGCACGTACTTCAAACGTCCCAGATTAGGGATTCCGAATTAGGGTTCGTTTCAAGCACCACGTTTCTTCGAAATTCTATTCTAGATCTTCAAGACTAATCATTCCCCACAAGAGTTTCGAGAAACGTCGACCGTGACTCGGTTTTCGAAGAACGTACTTCAAACGTCCCAGATTAGGGATTCCGAATTAGGGTTCGATTTCAAGCACCCCGATTCTTCAAAATTCTATTCTAGATCTTCAAGACTAATCATTCCCCACAAGAGTTTCGAGAAACGTCGACCGTGACTCGGTTTTCGAAGCACGTACTTCAAACGTCCCAGATTAGGGATTCCGAATTAGGGTTCGATTTGAAGCACCCCGTTTCTTCGAAATTCTATTCTAGATCTTCTAGACTAATCATTCCCCACAAGAGTTTCGAGAAACGTCGACCGTGACTCGGTTTTCGAAGCACGTACTTCAAACGTCCCAGATTAGGGATTCCGAATTAGGGTTCGATTTGAAGCACCCCGTTTCTTCGAAATTCTATTCTAGATCTTCAAGACTAATCATTCCCCACAAGAGTTTCGAGAAACGTCGACCGTGACTCGGTTTTCGAAGCACGTACTTCAAACGTCCCAGATTAGGGATTCCGAATTAGGGTTCGATTTGAAGCACTTCGTTTCTTCGAAATTCTATTCTAGATCTTCAAGACTAATCATTCCCCACAAGAGTTTCGAGAAACGTCGACCGTGACTCGGTTTTCGAAGCACGTACTTCAAACGTCCCAGATTAGGGATTCCGAATTAGGGTTCGATTTGAAGCACCCCGTTTATTCGAAATTCTATTCTAGATCTTCAAGACTAATCATTCCCCACAAGAGTTTAGAGAAACGTCGACCGTGACTCGGTTTTCGAAGCACGTACTTCAAACGTCCCAGATTAGGGATTCCGAATTAAGGTTCGATTTGAAGCACCCCGTTTATTCGAAATTCTATTCTAGATCTTCGACTAATCATTCCCCAAAAGAGTTTCGAGAAACGTCGACCGTGACTCGGTTTTCGAAGCACGTACTTCAAACGTCCCAGATTATGGATTCTGAATTAGGGTTCGATTTGAAGCACCCCGTTTATTCGTAATTCTATTCTAGATCTTCAAGACTAATCATTCCCCAAAAGAGTTTCGAGAAACGTCGACCGTGACTCGGTTCTCGAAAAAAGTACTTTAAACGTCCCAGATTAGGGATTCCGAATTAGGGTTCGATTTGAAGCACCCCGTTTCTTCGAAATTCTATTCTAGATCTTCAAGACTAATCATTCCCCACAAGAAATTCGAAAAACGTCGACCGTGACTCGGTTTTCGAAGCACGTACTTCAAACGTCCCAGATTAGGGATTCCGAATTAGGGTTCGATTTGAAGCACCCCGTTTCTTCGAAATTCTATTCTAGATCTTCAAGACTAATTATTCCCCACAAGAGTTTCCAGAAACGTCGACCGTGATTAGTTTTGAAAGCACGTACTTCAAACGTCCCAAATTATGGATTCCGAATTAGGGTTCGATTTGAAGAACCCCGTTTATTCGAAATTCTATTCTAGATCTTCAAGACTAATCATTCCCCACAAGAGTTTCGAGAAACGTCGACCGTGACTCGGTTTTCGAAGAACGTACTTCAAACGTCCCAGATTAGGGATTCCGAATTAGGGTTCGATTTCAAGCACCACGTTTCTTCGAAATTCTATTCTAGATCTTCAAGACTAATCATTCCCCACAAGAGTTTCGAGAAACGTCGACCATGACTCGGTTTTCGAAGCACGTACTTCAAACGTCCCAGATTAGGGATTCCGAATTAAGGTTCGATTTGAAGCACCCCGATTCTTCAAAATTCTATTCTAGATCTTCAAGACTAATCATTCCCCACAAGAGTTTAGAGAAACGTAGACCGTAACTCGGTTTTCGAAGCACGTACTTCAAACGTCCCAGAGTAGGGATTCCGAATTAGGGTTCGATTTGAAGCACCCCGTTTCTTCGAAATTCTATTCTAGATCTTCAAGACTAATCATTCCCCACAAGAGTTTCGAGAAACGTCGACCGTGACTCGGTTTTTGAAGCACGTACTTCAAACGTCCCAGATTAGGGATTCCGAATTAGGGTTCGATTTGAAGCACTTCGTTTCTTCGTAATTCTATTCTAGATCTACAAGACTAATCATTCCCCACAAGAGTTTCGAGAAACGTCGACCGTGACTCGGTTTTCGAAGCACGTACTTCAAACGTCCCAGATTAGGGATTCCGAATTAGGGTTTGATTTGAAGCACCCCGTTTCTTCGAAATTCTATTCTAGATCTTCAAGACTAATCATTCCCCACAAGTGTTTCGAGAAACGTCGATCGTGACTCGGTTTTCGAAGCACGTACTTCAAACGTCCCAGATTATGGATTCCGAATTAGGGTTCGATTTGAAGCACCCCGTTTATTCGAAATTCTATTCTAGATCTTCAAGACTAATCATTCCCCACAAGAGTTTCGTGAAAAGTCGACCGTGATTGGTTTTCGAAGCACGTACTTCAAACGTCCCTGATTATGGATTCCGATTAGGGTTCGATTTGAAGAACCCCGTTTATTCGAAATTCTATTCTAGATCTTCAAGACTAATCATTCCCCACAAGAGTTTCGAGAAACGTCGACCGTGACTCGGTTTTCGAAGAACGTACTTCAAACGTCCCAGATTAGGGATTCCGAATTAGGGTTCGATTTCAAGCACCCCGTTTCTTCGAAATTCTATTCTAGATCTTCAAGACTAATCATTCCCCACAAGAGTTTCGAGAAACGTCGACCATGACTCGGTTTTCGAAGCACGTACTTCAAACGTCCCAGATTAGGGATTTCGAATTAAGGTTCGATTTGAAGCACCCGATTCTTCAAAATTCTATTCTAGATCTTCTAGACTAATCATTCCCCACAAGAGTTTCGAGAAACGTCGACCGTGACTCGGTTTTCGAAGCACGTACTTCAAACGTCCCATATTATGGATTCTGAATTAGGGTTCGATTTGAAGCACCCCTTTTATTCGAAATTCTATTCTAGATCTTCAAGACTAATCATTCCCCAAAAGAGTTTCGAGAAACGTCGACCGTGACTCGGTTCTCGAAAAAAGTACTTTAAACGTCCCAGATTAGGGATTCCGAATTAGGGTTCGATTTGAAGCACCCCGTTTCTTCGAAATTCTATTCTAGATCTTCAAGACTAATCATTCCCCACAAGAAATTCGAAAAACGTCGACCGTGACTCGGTTTTCGAAGCACGTACTTCAAACGTCCCAGATTAGGGATTCCGAATTAGGGTTCGATTTGAAGCACCCCGTTTATTCGAAATTCTATTATAGATCTTCAAGACTAATCATTCCCCACAAGAGTTTCGAGAAACGTCGACCGTGACTCGGTTTTCGAAGCACGTACTTCAAACGTCCCAGATTATGGATTCTGAATTAGGGTTCGATTTGAAGCACCCCGTTTATTCGTAATTCTATTCTAGATCTTCAAGACTAATCATTCCCCAAAAGAGTTTCGAGAAACGTCGACCGTGACTCGGTTCTCGAAAAAAGTACTTTAAACGTCCCAGATTAGGGATTCCGAATTAGGGTTCGATTTGAAGCACCCCGTTTCTTCGAAATTCTATTCTAGATCTTCAAGACTAATCATTCCCCACAAGAAATTCGAAAAACGTCGACCGTGACTCGGTTTTCGAAGCACGTACTTCAAACGTCCCAGATTAGGGATTCCGAATTAGGGTTCGATTTGAAGCACCCCGTTTCCTCGAAATTCTATTCTAGATCTTCAAGACTAATCATTCCCCACAAGACTTTCCAGAAACGTCGACCGTTATTAGTTTTGAAAGCACGTACTTCAAACGTCCCAGATTATGGATTCCGAATTAGGGTTCGATTTGAAGAACCCCGTTTATTCGAAATTCTATTCTAGATCTTCAAGACTAATCATTCCCCACAAGAGTTTCGAGAAACGTCGACCGTGACTCGGTTTTCGAAGAACGTACTTCAAACGTCCCAGATTAGGGATTCCGAATTAGGGTTCGATTTGAAGCACCCCGTTTCTTCGAAATTCTATTCTAGATCTTCAAGACTAATCATTCCCCACAAGAGTTTCGAGAAACGTCGACCATGACTCGGTTTTCGAAGCACGTACTTCAAACGTCCCAGATTAGGGATTCCGAATTAAGGTTCGATTTGAAGCACCCCGATTCTTCAAAATTCTATTCTAGATCTTCAAGACTAATCATTCCCCACAAGAGTTTCGAGAAACGTAGACCGTGACTCGGTTTTCGAAGCACGTACTTCAAACGTCCCAGATTAGGGATTCCGAATTAGGGTTCGATTTGAAGCACCCCGTTTCTTCGAAATTCTATTCTAGATCTTCAAGACTAATCATTCCCCACAAGAGTTTCGAGAAACGTCGACCGTGACTCGGTTTTCGAAGCACGTACTTCAAACGTCCCAGATTAGGGATTCCGAATTAGGGTTCGATTTGAAGCACCCCGTTTCTTCGAAATTCTATTCTAGATCTTCAAGACTAATCATTCCCCACAAGAGTTTCGAGAAACGTCGACCGTGACTCGGTTTTTGAAGCACGTATTTCAAACGTCCCAGATTAGGGATTCCGAATTAGGGTTCGATTTGAAGCACTTCGTTTCTTCGAAATTCTATTCTAGATCTTCAAGACTAATCATTCCCCACAAGAGTTTCGAGAAACGTCGACCGTGACTCGGTTTTCGAAGCACGTACTTCAAACGTCCCAGATTAGGGATTCCGAATTAGGGTTCGATTTGAAGCACCCCGTTTATTCGAAATTCTATTCTAGATCTTCAAGACTAATCATTCCCCACAAGAGTTTAGAGAAACGTCGACCGTGACTCGGTTTTCGAAGCACGTACTTCAAACGTCCCAGATTAGGGATTCCGAATTAGGGTTCGATTTGAAGCACCCCGTTTATTCGAAATTCTATTCTAGATCTTCAAGACTAATCATTCCCCAAAAGAGTTTCGAGAAACGTCGACCGTGACTCGGTTTTCGAAGCACGTACTTCAAACGTCCCAGATTATGGATTCTGAATTAGGGTTCGATTTGAAGCACCCCGTTTATTCGTAATTCTATTCTAGATCTTCAAGACTAATCATTCCCCAAAAGAGTTTCGAGAAACGTCGACCGTGACTCGGTTCTCGAAAAAAGTACTTTAAACGTCCCAGATTAGGGATTCCTAATTAGGGTTCGATTTGAAGCACCCCGTTTCTTCGAAATTCTATTCTAGATCTTCAAGACTAATCATTCCCCACAAGAAATTCGAAAAACGTCGACCGTGACTCGGTTTTCGAAGCACGTACTTCAAACGTCCCAGATTAGGGATTCCGAATTAGGGTTCGATTTGAAGCACCCCGTTTCTTCGAAATTCTATTCTAGATCTTCAAGACTAATCATTCCCCACAAGACTTTCCAGAAACGTCGACCGTTATTAGTTTTGAAAGCACGTACTTCAAACGTCCCAGATTATGGATTCCGAATTAGGGTTCGATTTGAAGAACCCCGTTTATTCGAAATTCTATTCTAGATCTTCAAGACTAATCATTCCCCACAAGAGTTTCGAGAAACGTCGACCGTGACTCGGTTTTCGAAGAACGTACTTCAAACGTCCCAGATTAGGGATTCTGAATTAGGGTTCGATTTCAAGCACCACGTTTCTTCGAAATTCTATTCTAGATCTTCAAGACTAATCATTCCCCACAAGAGTTTCGAGAAACGTCGACCATGACTCGGTTTTCGAAGCACGTACTTCAAACGTCCCAGATTAGGGATTCCGAATTAAGGTTCGATTTGAAGCACCCCGATTCTTCAAAATTCTATTCTAGATCTTCAAGACTAATCATTCCCCACAAGAGTTTCGAGAAACGTAGACCGTGACTCGGTTTTCAAAGCACGTACTTCAAACGTCCCAGATTAGGGATTCCGAATTAGGGTTCGATTTGAAGCACCCCGTTTCTTCGAAATTCTATTCTAGATCTTCAAGACTACTCATTCCCCACAAGAGTTTCGAGAAACGTCGACCGTGACTCGGTTTTCGAAGCACGTACTTCAAACGTCCCAGATTAGGGATTCCGAATTAGGGTTCGATTTGAAGCACCCCGTTTCTTCAAAATTCTATTCTAGATCATCAAGACTAATCATTCAACACAAGAGTTTCGAGAAACGTCGACCGTGACTCGGTTTTTGAAGCACGTACTTCAAACGTCCCAGATTAGGGATTCCGAATTAGGGTTCGATTTGAAGCACTTCGTTTCTTCGAAATTCTATTCTAGATCTACAAGACTAATCATTCCCCACAAGAGTTTCGAGAAACGTCGACCGTGACTCGGTTTTCGAAGCACGTACTTCAAACGTCCCAGATTAGGGATTCCGAATTAGGGTTCGATTTGAAGAACCCCGTTTATTCGAAATTCTATTCTAGATCTCCAAGACTAATCATTCCCCACAAGAGTTTCGAGAAACGTCGACCGTGATTGGTTTTCGAAGCACGTACTTCAAACGTCCCAGATTATGGATTCCGAATTAGGGTTCGATTTGAAGAACCCCGTTTATTCGAAATTCTATTCTAGATCTCCAAGACTAATCATTCCGCACAAGAGTTTCGAGAAACGTCGACCGTGACTCGGTTTTCGAAGCACGTACTTCAAACGTCCCAGATTAGGGATTCCGAATTAGGGTTCTATTTGAAGCACCCCGTTTCTTCGAAATTCTATTCTAGATCTTCAAGACTAATCATTCCCCACAAGAGTTTCGAGAAACGTCGACCGTGACTCGGTTTTCGAAGCACGTACTTCAAACGTCCCAGATTATGGATTCCGAATTAGGGTTCGATTTGAAGCACCCCGTTTATTCGAAATTCTATTCTAGATCTTGAAGACTAATCATTCCCCACAAGAGTTTCGAGAAACGTCGACCGTGACTCGATTTTTGAAGCACGTACTTCAAACGTCCCAGATTAGGGATTCCGAATTAGGGTTCGATTTGAAGCACTTCGTTTCTTCGAAATTCTATTCTAGATCTACAAGACTAATCATTCCCCACAAGAGTTTCGAGAAACGTCGACCGTGACTCGGTTTTCGAAGCACGTACTTCAAACGTCCCAGATTAGGGATTCCGAATTAGGGTTCGATTTGAAGCACCCCGTTTCTTCGAAATTCTATTCTAGATCTTCAAGACTAATCATTCCCCACAAGAGTTTCGAGAAACGTCGACCGTGACTCGGTTTTCGAAGCACGTACTTCAAACGTCCCAGATTATGGATTCCGAATTAGGGTTCGATTTGAAGCACCCCGTTTATTCGAAATTCTATTCTAGATCTTGAAGACTAATCATTCCCCACAAGAGTTTCGAGAAACGTCGACCGTGATTGGTTTTCGAAGCACGTACTTCAAACGTCCCAGATTATGGATTCCGAATTAGGGTTCGATTTGAAGAACCCCGTTTATTCGAAATTCTATTCTAGATCTCCTAGACTAATCATTCCCCACAAGAGTTTCGAGAAACGTCGACCGTGATTGGTTTTCGAAGCACGTACTTCAAACGTCCCAGATTATGGATTCCGAATTAGGGTTCGATTTGAAGAACCCCATTTATTCGAAATTCTATTCTAGATCTCCAAGACTAATCATTCCCCACAAGAGTTTCGAGAAACGTCGACCGTGACTCGGTTTTCGAAGCACGTACTTCAAACGTCCCAGATTAGGGATTCCGAATTAGGGTTCGATTTGAAGCACCCCGTTTCTTCGAAATTCTATTCTAGATCTTCAAGACTAATCATTCCCCACAAGAGTTTCGAGAAACGTCGACCGTGACTCGGTTTTCGAAGCACGTACTTCAAACGTCCCAGATTATGGATTCCGAATTAGGGTTCGATTTGAAGCACCCCGTTTATTCGAAATTCTATTCTAGATCTCCAAGACTAATCATTCCGCACAAGAGTTTCGAGAAACGTCGACCGTGACTCGGTTTTCGAAGCACGTACTTCAAACGTCCCAGATTAGGGATTCCGAATTAGGGTTCTATTTGAAGCACCCCGTTTCTTCGAAATTCTATTCTAGATCTTCAAGACTAATCATTCCCCACAAGAGTTTCGAGAAACGTCGACCGTGACTCGGTTTTTGAAGCACGTACTTCAAACGTCCCAGATTATGGATTCCGAATTAGGGTTCGATTTGAAGCACCCCGTTTATTCGAAATTCTATTCTAGATCTTGAAGACTAATCATTCCCCACAAGAGTTTCGAGAAACGTCGACCGTGACTCGATTTTTGAAGCACGTACTTCAAACGTCCCAGATTAGGGATTCCGAATTAGGGTTCGATTTGAAGCATTTCGTTTCTTCGAAATTCTATTCTAGATCTACAAGACTAATCATTCCCCACAAGAGTTTCGAGAAACGTCGACCGTGACTCGGTTTTCGAAGCACGTACTTCAAACGTCCCAGATTAGGGATTCCGAATTAGGGTTCGATTTGAAGCACCCCGTTTCTTCGAAATTCTATTCTAGATCTTCAAGACTAATCATTCCCCACAAGAGTTTCGAGAAACGTCGACCGTGACTCGGTTTTCGAAGCACGTACTTCAAACGTCCCAGATTATGGATTCCGAATTAGGGTTCGATTTGAAGAACCCCGTTTATTCGAAATTCTATTCTAGATCTCCTAGACTAATCATTCCCCACAAGAGTTTCGAGAAACGTCGACCGTGATTGGTTTTCGAAGCACGTACTTCAAACGTCCCAGATTATGGATTCCGAATTAGGGTTCGATTTGAAGAACCCCGTTTATTCGAAATTCTATTCTAGATCTCCAAGACTAATCATTCCCCACAAGAGTTTCGAGAAACGTCGACCGTGACTCGGTTTTCGAAGCACGTACTTCAAACGTCCCAGATTAGGGATTCCGAATTAGGGTTCGATTTGAAGCACCCCGTTTCTTCGAAATTCTATTCTAGATCTTCAAGACTAATCATTCCCCACAAGAGTTTCGAGAAACGTCGACCG
Organism: Cucurbita pepo subsp. pepo; assembly: GCF_057944985.1. Lineage (NCBI taxonomy): Eukaryota > Viridiplantae > Streptophyta > Magnoliopsida > Cucurbitales > Cucurbitaceae > Cucurbita > Cucurbita pepo. The sequence continues at coordinate 9,309,314 of NC_141808.1, forward strand.
TGACTCGGTTTTCGAAGCACGTACTTCAAACGTCCCAGATTATGGATTCCGAATTAGGGTTCGATTTGAAGCACCCCGTTTATTCGAAATTCTATTCTAGATCTTGAAGACTAATCATTCCCCACAAGAGTTTCGAGAAACGTCGACCGTGACTCGATTTTTGAAGCACGTACTTCAAACGTCCCAGATTAAGGATTCCGAATTAGGGTTCGATTTGAAGCACTTCGTTTCTTCGAAATTCTATTCTAGATCTACAAGACTAATCATTCCCCACAAGAGTTTCGAGAAACGTCGACCGTGACTCGGTTTTCGAAGCACGTACTTCAAACGTCCCAGATTAGGGATTCCGAATTAGGGTTCGATTTGAAGCACCCCGTTTCTTCGAAATTCTATTCTAGATCTTCAAGACTAATCATTCCCCACAAGAGTTTCGAGAAACGTCGACCGTGACTCGGTTTTCGAAGCACGTACTTCAAACGTCCCAGATTATGGATTCCGAATTAGGGTTCGATTTGAAGCACCCCGTTTATTCGAAATTCTATTCTAGATCTTGAAGACTAATCATTCCCCACAAGAGTTTCGAGAAACGTCGACCGTGATTGGTTTTCGAAGCACGTACTTCAAACGTCCCAGATTATGGATTCCGAATTAGGGTTCGATTTGAAGAACCCCGTTTATTCGAAATTCTATTCTAGATCTCCAAGACTAATCATTCCCCACAAGAGTTTCGAGAAACGTCGACCGTGATTGGTTTTCGAAGCACGTACTTCAAACGTCCCAGATTATGGATTCCGAATTAGGGTTCGATTTGAAGAACCCCGTTTATTCGAAATTCTATTCTAGATCTCCAAGACTAATCATTCCCCACAAGAGTTTCGAGAAACGTCGACCGTGACTCGGTTTTCGAAGCACGTACTTCAAACGTCCCAGATTAGGGATTCCGAATTAGGGTTCGATTTGAAGCACCCCGTTTCTTCGAAATTCTATTCTAGATCTTCAAGACTAATCATTCCCCACAAGAGTTTCGAGAAACGTCGACCGTGACTCGGTTTTCGAAGCACGTACTTCAAACGTCCCAGATTATGGATTCCGAATTAGGGTTCGATTTGAAGCACCCCGTTTATTCGAAATTCTATTCTAGATCTTGAAGACTAATCATTCCCCACAAGAGTTTCGAGAAACGTCGACCGTGACTCGATTTTTGAAGCACGTACTTCAAACGTCCCAGATTAAGGATTCCGAATTAGGGTTCGATTTGAAGCACTTCGTTTCTTCGAAATTCTATTCTAGATCTACAAGACTAATCATTCCCCACAAGAGTTTCGAGAAACGTCGACCGTGACTCGGTTTTCGAAGCACGTACTTCAAACGTCCCAGATTAGGGATTCCGAATTAGGGTTCGATTTGAAGCACCCCGTTTCTTCGAAATTCTATTCTAGATCTTCAAGACTAATCATTCCCCACAAGAGTTTCGAGAAACGTCGACCGTGACTCGGTTTTCGAAGCACGTACTTCAAACGTCCCAGATTATGGATTCCGAATTAGGGTTCGATTTGAAGCACCCCGTTTATTCGAAATTCTATTCTAGATCTTGAAGACTAATCATTCCCCACAAGAGTTTCGAGAAACGTCGACCGTGATTGGTTTTCGAAGCACGTACTTCAAACGTCCCAGATTATGGATTCCGAATTAGGGTTCGATTTGAAGAACCCCGTTTATTCGAAATTCTATTCTAGATCTCCAAGACTAATCATTCCCCACAAGAGTTTCGAGAAACGTCGACCGTGATTGGTTTTCGAAGCACGTACTTCAAACGTCCCAGATTATGGATTCCGAATTAGGGTTCGATTTGAAGAACCCCGTTTATTCGAAATTCTATTCTAGATCTCCAAGACTAATCATTCCCCACAAGAGTTTCGAGAAACGTCGACCGTGACTCGGTTTTCGAAGCACGTACTTCAAACGTCCCAGATTAGGGATTCCGAATTAGGGTTCGATTTGAAGCACCCCGTTTCTTTGAAATTCTATTCTAGATCTTCAAGACTAATCATTCCCCACAAGAGTTTCGAGAAACGTCGACCGTGACTCGGTTTTCGAAGCACGTACTTCAAACGTCCCAGATTAAGGATTCTGAATTAGGGTTCGATTTGAAGCACCCCGTTTATTCGAAATTCTATTCTAGATCTTCAAGACTAATAATTCCCCACAAGAGTTTCGAGAAACGTCGACCGTGATTGGTTTTCGAAGCACGTACTTCAAACGTCCCAGATTATGGATTCCAAATTAGGGTTCGATTTGAAGAACCCCGTTTATTCGAAATTCTATTCTAGATCTCCAAGACTAATCATTCCCCACAAGAGTTTCGAGAAACGTCGACCGTGACTCGGTTTTCGAAGAACGTACTTCAAACGTCCCGGATTAGGGATTCCGAATTAGGGTTCGATTTCAAGCACCCCGTTTCTTCGAAATTCTATTCTAGATCTTCAAGACTAATCATTCCCCACAAGAGTTTCGAGAAACGTCGACCGTGACTCGGTTTTCGAAGCACGTACTTCAAACGTCCCAGATTAGGGATTCCAATTAAGGTTCGATTTGAAGCACCCCGATTCTTCAAAATTCTATTCTTGATCTTCTAGACTAATCATTCCCCACAAGAGTTTCGAGAAACGTCGACCGTGACTCGGTTTTCCAAGCACGTACTTCAAACGTCCTAAATTAGGGATTCCGAATTAGGGTTCGATTTGAAGCACCCCGTTTATTCGAAATTCTATTCTAGATCTTCAAGACTAATCATTCCCCACAAGAGTTTCGAGAAACGTCGACCGTGACTCGGTTTTTGAAGCACGTACTTCAAACGTCCCTGATTATGGATTTCGATTAGGGTTCGAATTGAAGAACCCCGTTTATTCGAAATTCTATTCTAGATCTTCAAGACTAATCATTCCCCACAAGAGTTTCGAGAAACGTCGACCGTGACTCGGTTTTCGAAGAACGTACTTCAAATGTCCCAGATTAGGGATTCCGAATTAGGGTTCGATTTCAAGCACCCCGTTTCTTCGAAATTCTATTCTAGATCTTCAAGACTAATCATTCCCCACAAGAGTTTCGAGAAACGTCAACCGTGACTCGATTTTCGAAGCACGTACTTCAAACGTCCCAGATTATGGATTCCGAATTAGGGTTCGATTTGGAGCACCCCGTTTATTCGAAATTCTATTCTAGATCTTCTAGACTAATCATTCCCCACGAGAGTTTCGAGAAACGTCGACCGTGACTCGGTTTTCGAAGCACGTACTTCAAACGTCCCAGATTATGGATTCTGAATTAGGGTTCGATTTGAAGCACCCCGTTTATTCGAAATTCTATTCTAGATCTTCAAGACTAATCATTCCCCAAAAGAGTTTCGAGAAACGTCGACCGTGACTCGGTTCTCGAAAAAAGTACTTTAAACGTCCCAGATTAGGGATTCCGAATTAGGGTTCGATTTGAAGCACCCCGTTTCTTCGAAATTCTATTCTAGATCTTCAAGACTAATCATTCCCCACAAGAAATTCGAAAAACGTCGACCGTGACTCGGTTTTCGAAGCACGTACTTCAAACGTCCCAGATTAGGGATTCCGAATTAGGGTTCGATTTGAAGCACCCCGTTTCTTCGAAATTCTATTCTAGATCTTCAAGACTAATTATTCCCCACAAGAGTTTCCAGAAACGTCGACCGTGATTAGTTTTGAAAGCACGTACTTCAAACGTCCCAAATTATGGATTCCGAATTAGGGTTCGATTTGAAGAACCCCGTTTATTCGAAATTCTATTCTAGATCTTCAAGACTAATCATTCCCCACAAGAGTTTCGAGAAACGTCGACCGTGACTCGGTTTTCGAAGAACGTACTTCAAACGTCCCAGATTAGGGATTCCGAATTAGGGTTCGATTTCAAGCACCACGTTTCTTCGAAATTCTATTCTAGATCTTCAAGACTAATCATTCCCCACAAGAGTTTCGAGAAACGTCGACCATGACTCGGTTTTCGAAGCACGTACTTCAAACGTCCCAGATTAGGGATTCCGAATTAAGGTTCGATTTGAAGCACCCCGATTCTTCAAAATTCTATTCTAGATCTTCAAAACTAATCATTCCCCACAAGAGTTTCGAGAAACGTAGACCGTGACTCGGTTTTCGAAGCACGTACTTCAAACGTCCGAGATTAGGGATTCCGAATTAGGGTTCGATTTGAAGCACCCCGTTTCTTCGAAATTCTATTCTAGATCTTCAAGACTAATCATTCCCCACAAGAGTTTCGAGAAACGTCGATCGTGACTCGGTTTTCGAAGCACGTACTTCAAACGTCCCAGAGTAGGGATTCCGAATTAGGGTTCGATTTGAAGCACCCCGTTTCTTCGAAATTCTATTCTAGATCTTCAAGACTAATCATTCCCCACAAGAGTTTCGAGAAACGTCGACCGTGACTCGGTTTTTGAAGCACGTACTTCAAACGTCCCAGATTAGGGATTCCGAATTAGGGTTCGATTTGAAGCACTTCGTTTCTTCGTAATTCTATTCTAGATCTACAAGACTAATCATTCCCAACAAGAGTTTCGAGAAACGTCGACCGTGACTCGGTTTTCGAAGCACGTACTTCAAACGTCCCAGATTAGGGATTCCGAATTAGGGTTTGATTTGAAGCACCCCGTTTCTTCGAAATTCTATTCTAGATCTTCAAGACTAATCATTCCCCACAAGTGTTTCGAGAAACGTCGAAAGTGACTCGGTTTTCGAAGCACGTACTTCAAACGTCCCAGATTATGGATTCCGAATTAGGGTTCGATTTGAAGCACCCCGTTTATTCGAAATTCTATTCTAGATCTTCAAGACTAATCATTCCCCACAAGAGTTTCGAGAAACGTCGACCGTGACTCGGTTTTCGAAGCACGTACTTCAAACGTCCCTGATTATGGATTCCGATTAGGGTTCGATTTGAAGAACCCCGTTTATTCGAAATTCTATTCTAGATCTTCAAGACTAATCATTCCCCACAAGAGTTTCGAGAAACGTCGACCGTGACTCGGTTTTCGAAGAACGTACTTCAAACGTCCCAGATTAGGGATTCCGAATTAGGGTTCGATTTCAAGCACCCCGTTTCTTCGAAATTCTATTCTAGATCTTCAAGACTAATCATTCCCCACAAGAGTTTCGAGAAACGTCGACCATGACTCGGTTTTCGAAGCACGTACTTCAAACGTCCCAGATTAGGGATTCCGAATTAAGGTTCGATTTGAAGCACCCCGATTCTTCAAAATTCTATTCTAGATCTTCTAGACTAATCATTCCCCACAAGAGTTTCGAGAAACGTCGACCGTGACTCAGTTTTCGAAGCACGTACTTCAAACGTCCCATATTATGGATTCTGAATTAGGGTTCGATTTGAAGCACCCCTTTTATTCGAAATTCTATTCTAGATCTTCTAGACTAATCATTCCCCAAAAGAGTTTCGAGAAACGTCGACCGTGACTCGGTTCTCGAAACACGTACTTTAAACGTCCCAGATTAGGGATTCCGAATTAGGGTTCGATTTGAAGCACCCCGTTTCTTCGAAATTCTATTCTAGATCTTCAAGACTAATCATTCCCCACAAGAAATTCGAAAAACGTCGACCGTGACTCGGTTTTTGAAGCACGTACTTCAAACGTCCCAGATTAGGGATTCCGAATTAGGGTTCGATTTCAAGCACCCCGTTGCTTCGAAATTCTATTCTAGATCTTCAAGACTAATCATTCCCCACAAGAGTTTCGAGAAACGTCGACCATGACTCGGTTTTCGAAGCACGTACTTCAAACGTCCCAGATTAGGGATTCCGAATTAGGGTTCGATTTGAAGCACCCCGATTCTTCAAAATTCTATTCTAGATCTTCAAGACTAATCATTCCCCACAAGAGTTTCGAGAAACGTCGACCGTGACTCGGTTTTCGAAGCACGTACTTCAAACGTCCCAGATTAGGGATTCCGAATTAGGGTTCGATTTGAAGCACCCCGTTTCTTCGAAATTCTATTCTAGATCTTCAAGACTAATCATTCCCCACAAGAGTTTCGAGAAACGTCGACCGTGACTCGGTTTTTGAAGCATGTACTTCAAACGTCCCAGATTAGGGATTTCGAATTAGGGTTCGATTTGAAGCACTTCGTTTCTTCGAAATTCTATTCTAGATCTACAAGACTAATCATTCCCCACAAGAGTTTCGAGAAACGTCGACCGTGACTCGGTTTTCGAAGCACGTACTTCAAACGTCCCAGATTAGGGATTCCGAATTAGGGTTCGATTTGAAGCACCCCGTTTCTTCGAAATTCTATTCTAGATCTTCAAGACTAATCATTCCCCACAAGAGTTTCGAGAAACGTCGACCGTTACTCAGTTTTCGAAGCACGTACTTCAAACGTCCCAGATTAGGGATTCCGACTTAGGGTTCGATTTGTAGCACCCCGTTTCTTCGAAATTCTACTCTAGATCTTCAAGACTAATCATTCCCCACAAGAGTTTCGAGAAACGTCGACCGTGACTCGGTTTTCGAAGCACGTACTTCAAACGTCCCAGATTAGGGATTCCGAATTAGGGTTCGATTTGAAGCACCCCGTTTCTTCGAAATTCTATTCTAGATCTTCAAGACTAATCATTCCCCACAAGAGTTTCGAGAAACGTCGACCGTGACTCGATTTTCGAAGCACGTACTTCAAACGTCCCAGATTAGGGATTCCGAATTAAGGTTCGATTTAAAGCACCCCGATTCTTCAAAATTCTATTCTAGATCTTCAAGACTAATCATTCCCCACAAGAGTTTCGAGGAACGTAGACCGTGACTCGGTTTTCGAAGCACGTACTTCAAACGTCCCAGATTAGGGATTCCGAATTAGGGTTCGATTTGAAGCACCCCGTTTCTTCGAAATTCTATTCTAGATCTTCAAGACTAATCATTCCCCACAAGAGTTTCGAGAAACGTCGACCATGACTCTGTTTTCGAAGCACGTACTTCAAACTTCCCAGATTAGGGATTCCGAATTAAGGTTCGTTTTGAAGCACACCGATTCTTCAAAATTCTATTCTAGATCTTCTAGACTAATCATTCCCCACAAGAGTTTCGAGAAACGTCGACCGTGACTCGGTTTTCGAAGCACGTACTTCAAACGTCCCAGATTATGGATTCCGAATTAGGGTTCGATTTGAAGAACCCCGTTTGTTCGAAATTCTATTTTAGATCTTCAAGACTAATGATTCCCCACAAGAGTTTCGAGAAACGTCGACCGTGACTCGGTTTTCGAAGAACGTACTTCAAACGTCCCAGATTAGGGATTTCGAATTAAGGTTCGATTTCAAGCACCCCATTTCTTCGAAATTCTATTCTAGATCTTCAAGACTAATCATTCCCCACAAGAGTTTCGAGAAACGTCGACCGTGACTCAGTTTTCGAAGCACGTACTTCAAACGTCCCAGATTAGGGATTCCGAATTAGGGTTCGATTTCAAGCACCCCGTTTCTTCGAAATTCTATTCTAGATCTTCAAGACTAATCATTCCCCACAAGAGTTTCGAGAAATGTCGACCGTGACTCGGTTTTCAAAGCACGTACTTCAAACGTTCCAGATTAGGGATTCCGAATTAAGGTTCGATTTGAAGTACCCCGTTTCTTCGAAAATCTATTCTAGATCTTCAAGACTAATCATTCCCCACAAGAGTTTCGAGAAACGTCGACCGTGACTCGGTTTTCGAAGCACGTACTTCAAACGTCCCAGATTAGGGATTCCGAATTAGGGTTCGATTTGAAGCACCCCGTTTCTTCGAAATTCTATTCTAGATCTTCAAGACTAATCATTCCCCACAAGAGTTTCGAGAAACGTCGACCGTGACTCGGTTTTTGAAGCATGTACTTCAAACGTCCCAGATTAGGGATTTCGAATTAGGGTTCGATTTGAAGCACTTCGTTTCTTCGAAATTCTATTCTAGATCTACAAGACTAATCATTCCCCACAAGAGTTTCGAGAAACGTCGACAGTGACTCGGTTTTCGAAGCACGTACTTCAAACGTCCCAGATTAGGGATTCCGAATTAGGGTTCGATTTGAAGCACCCCGTTTCTTCGAAATTCTATTCTAGATCTTCAAGACTAATCATTCCCCACAAGAGTTTCGAGAAACGTCGACCGTGACTCAGTTTTCGAAGCACGTACTTCAAACGTTCCAGATTAGGGATTCCGAATTAGGGTTCGATTTGAAGCACCCCATTTCTTCGAAATTCTATTCTAGATCTTCAAGACTAATCATTCCCCACAAGAGTTTCGAGAAACGTCGGCCGTGATTGGTTTTCGAAGCACGTACTTCAAACGTCCCAGATTATGGATTCCGAATTAGGGTTCGATTTGAAGAACCCCGTTTGTTCGAAATTCTATTCTAGATCTTCAAGACTAATCATTCCCCACAAGAGTTTCGAGAAACGTCGACCGTGACTCGGTTTTCGAAGCACGTACTTCAAACGTCCCAGATTAGGGATTCCGAATTAGGGTTCGATTTGAAGCACCCCGTTTCTTCGAAATTCTATTCTAGATCTTTAAGACTTATCATTCCCCACAAGAGTTTCGAGAAACGTCGACCGTGACTCGGTTTTCGAAGCACGTACTTCAAACGTCCCAGATTATGGATTCCGAATTAGGGTTCGATTTGAAGCACCCCGTTTATTCGAAATTCTATTCTAGATCTTCAAGACTAATCATTCCCCACAAGAGTTTCGAGAAACGTCGAATGTGATTGGTTTTCGAAGCACGTACTTCAAACGTCCCAGATTATGGATTCCGAATTAGGGTTCCATTTGAAGAACCCCGTTTATTCGAAATTCTATTCTAGATCTTCAAGACTAATCATTCCCAACAAGAGTTTCGAGAAACGTCGACCGTGACTCGGTTTTCAAAGAACGTACTTCAAACGTCCCAGATTAGGGATTCCGAATTAAGGTTCGATTTCAAGCACCCCATTTCTTCGAAATTCTATTCTAGATCTTCAAGACTAATCATTCCCCACAAGAGTTTCGAGAAACGTCGACCGTGACTCGGTTTTCAAAGCACGTACTTCAAACGTCCCAGATTAGGGATTCCGAATTAAGGTTCGATTTGAAGTACCCCGTTTCTTCGAAATTCTATTCTAGATCTTCTAGACTAATCATTCCCCACAAAAGTTTCGAGAAACGTCGACCGTGACTCGGTTTTCGAAGCACGTACTACAAACGTCCCAGATTATGGATTCTGAATTAGGGTTCGATTTGAAGCACCCCGTTTATTCGAAATTCTATTCTAGATCTTCAAGACTAATCATTCCCAACAAGAGTTTCGAGAAACGTCGACCGTGACTCGGATTTCGAAACACGTACTTTAAACGTCCCAGATTAGGGATTCCGAATTAGGGTTCGATTTGAAGCACCCCGTTTCTTCGAAATTCTATTCTAGATCTTCAAGACTAATCATTCCCCACAAAGAGATTCGAAAAGCGTCGACCGTGACTCGGTTTTCGAATCACGTACTTCAAACGTCCCAGATTAGGGATTCCGAATTAAGGATCGATTTGAAGCACCCCGTTTCTTCGAAATTCTATTCTAGATCTTCAAGACTAATCATTCCCCACAAGAGTTTCGAGAAACGTCGACTGTGACTCGGTATTTGAAGCACGTACTTCAAACGTCCCAGATTAGGGATTCCGAATTAGGGTTCGATTTGAAGCACCCCATTTCTTCGAAATTCTATTCTAGATCTTCAAGACTAATCTCCCCACAAGAGTTTCGAAAAACGTCGACCGTGACTCGGTTTTCGAAGCACGTACTTCAAACGTCCCAGATTAGGGATTCCGAATTAGGGTTCGATTTGAAGCACCCCGTTTCTTCGAAATTCTATTCTAGATCTTCAAGACTAATCATTCCCCACAAGAGTTTCGAGAAACGTCGACCGTGACTCAGTTTTTGAAGCACGTACTTCAAACGTCCCAGATTAGGGATTCCGAATTAGGGTTCGATTTGAAGCACTTTGTTTCTTCGAAATTCTATTCTAGATCTACAAGACTAATCATTCCCCACAAGAGTTTCGAGAAACGTCGACCGTGACTCGGTTTTCGAAGCACGTACTTCAAACGTCCCAGATTAGGGATTCCGAATTAGGGTTCGATTTGAAGCACCCTGTTTCTTCGAAATTCTATTCTAGATCTTCAAGACTAATCATTCCCCACAAGAGTTTCGAGAAACGTCGACCGTGACTCGGTTTTCGAAGCACGTACTTCAAACGTCCCAGATTATGGATTTAGAATTAGGGTTCGATTTGAAGCACCCCGTTTATTCGAAATTCTATTCTAGATCTTCAAGACTAATCATTCCCCACAAGAGTTTCGAGAAACGTTGACCGTGATTGGTTTTCGAAGCACGTACTTCAAACGTCCCAGATTATGGATTCCGAATTAGGGTTCCATTTGAAGAACCCCGTTTATTCGAAATTCTATTCTAGATCTTCAAGACTAATCATTCCCCACAAGAGTTTCGAGAAACGTCGACCGTGACTCGGTTTTCGAAGAACGTACTTCAAACGTCCCAGATTAGGGATTCCGAATTAGGGTTCGATTTCAAGCACCCCGTTTCTTCGAAATTCTATTCTAGATCTTCAAGACTAATCATTCCCCACAAGAGTTTCGAGAAACGTCGACCATGACTCTGTTTTCGAAGCACGTACTTCAAACTTCCCAGATTAGGGATTCCGAATTAAGGTTCGATTTGAAGCACACCGATTCTTCAAAATTCTATTCTAGATCTTCTAGACTAATCATTCCCCACAAGAGTTTCGAGAAACGTCGACCGTGACTCGGTTTTCGAAGCACGTACTTCAAACGTCCCAGATTATGGATTCCGAATTAGGGTTCGATTTGAAGAACCCCGTTTGTTCGAAATTCTATTTTAGATCTTCAAGACTAATCATTCCCCACAAGAGTTTCGAGAAACGTCGACCGTGACTTGGTTTTCGAAGAACGTACTTCAAACGTCCAAGATTAGGGATTCCGAATTAAGGTTCGATTTCAAAAACGTCCCAGATTAGGGATTCCGAATTAAGGTTCGATTTCAAGCACCCCATTTCTTCGAAATTCTATTCTAGATCTTCAAGACTAATCATTCCCCACAAGAGTTTCGAGAAACGTCGACCGTGACTCGGTTTTCGAAGCACGTACTTCAAACGTCCCTGATTAGGGATTCCGAATTAGGGTTCGATTTGAAGCACCCCGTTTCTTCGAAATTCTATTCTAGATCTACAAGACTAATCATTTCCCACAAGAGTTTCGAGAAACGTCGACCGTGACTCGGTTTTCGAAGCACGTACTTCAAACGTCCCAGATTAGGGATTCCCAATTAGGGTTCGATTTGAAGCACCCCGTTTCTTCGAAATTCTATTCTAGATCTTCAAGACTAATCATTCCCCACAAGAGTTTCGAGAAACGTCGACCGTGACTCGGTTTTCGAAGCACGTACTTCAAACGTCCCAGATTATGGATTCCGAATTAGGGTTCGATTTGAAGAACCCCGTTTGTTCGAAATTCTATTCTAGATCTTCAAGACTAATCATTCCCCACAAGAGTTTCGAGAAACGTCGACCGTGACTCGGTTTTTGAAGCATGTACTTCAAACGTCCCAGATTAGGGATTTCGAATTAGGGTTCGATTTGAAGCACTTCGTTTCTTCGAAATTCTATTCTAGATCTACAAGACTAATCATTCCCCACAAGAGTTTCGAGAAACGTCGACAGTGACTCGGTTTTCGAAGCACGTACTTCAAACGTCCCAGATTATGGATTCCGAATTAGGGTTCGATTTGAAGATCCCCGTTTGTTCGAAATTCTATTCTAGATCTTCAAGACTAATCATTTCCCACAAGAGTTTCGAGAAACGTCGACCGTGACTCGGTTTTCGAAGCACGTACTTCAAACGTCTCAGATTAGGGATTCCGAATTAGGGTTCGATTTGAAGCACCCCGTTTCTTCGAAATTCTATTCTAGATCTTCAAGACTAATCATTCCCCACAAGAGTTTCGAGAAACGTCGACCGTGACTCGGTTTTCGAAGCACGTACTTCAAACGTCCCAGATTATGGATTCCGAATTAGGGTTCGATTTGAAGAACCCCGTTTGTTCGAAATTCTATTCTAGATCTTCAAGACTAATCATTCCCCACAAGAGTTTTGAGAAACGTCGACCGTGACTCGGTTTTCGAAGAACGTACTTCACACGTCCCAGATAGGGATTCCGAATTAAGGTTCGATTTCAAGCACCCCATTTCTTCGAAATTCTATTCTAGATCTTCAAGACTAATCATTCCCCACAAGAGTTTCGAGAAACGTCGACCGTGACTCGGTTTTCAAAGCACGTACATCAAACGTTCCAGATTAGGGATTCCGAATTAAGGTTCGATTTGAAGTACCCCGTTTCTTCGAAATTCTATTCTAGATCTTCTAGACTAATCATTCCCCACAAGAGTTTCGAGAAACGTCGACCGTGACTCGGTTTTCGAAGCACGTACTTCAAACGTCCCTGATTAGGGATTCCGAATTAGGGTTCTATTTGAAGCACCCCGTTTCTTCGAAATTCTATTCTAGATCTACAAGACTAATCATTCCCCACAAGAGTTTCGAGAAACGTCGACCGTGACTCGGTTTTCGAAGCACGTACTTCAAACGTCCCTGATTAGGGATTCCGAATTAGGGTTTGATTTGAAGCACCCCGTTTCTTCGAAATTCTATTCTAGATCTTCAAGACTAATCATTCCCCACAAGAGTTTCCAGAAACGTCGACCGTGATTAGTTTTGAAAGCACGTACTTCAAACGTCCCAGATTATGGATTCCGAATTAGGGTTCGATTTGAAGAACCCCGTTTATTCGAAATTCTATTCTAGATCTTCAAGACTAATCATTCCCCACAAGAGTTTCGAGAAACGTCGACCGTGACTCGGTTTTCAAAGCACGTACTTCAAACGTTCCAGATTAGGGATTCCGAATTAAGGTTCGATTTGAAGTACCCCGTTTCTATGAAAATCTATTCTAGATCTTCTAGACTAATCATTCCCCACAAGAGTTTCGAGAAACGTCGACCGTGACTCGGTTTTACGTCCCAGATTAGGGATTCCGAATTAGGGTTTGATTTGATGCACCCCGTTTCTTCGAAATTCTATTCTAGATCTACAAGACTAATCATTCCCCACAAGAGTTTCGAGAAACGTCGACCGTGACTCGGTTTTCGAAGCACGTACTTCAAACGTCCCTGATTAGGGATTCCGAATTAGGGTTCAATTTGAAGCACCCCGTTTCTTCGAAATTCTATTCTAGATCTACAATACTAATCATTTCCCACAAGAGTTTCGAGAAACGTCGACCGTGACTCGGTTTTCGAAGCACGTACTTCAAACGTCCCAGATTAGGGATTCCGAATTAGGGTTCGATTTGAAGCACCCCGTTTCTTCGAAATTCTATTCTAGATCTTCAAGACTAATCATTCCCCACAAGAGTTTCGAGAAACGTCGACCGTGACTCGGTTTTCGAAGCACGTACTTCAAACGTCCCAGATTATGGATTCCAAATTAGGATCCGATTTGAAGCACCCCGTTTCTTCGAAATTCTATTCTAGATCTTCAAGACTAATCATTCCCCACAAGAGTTTCGAGAAACGACGACCGTGACTCGGTTTTCGAAGCACGTACTTCAAACGTCCTAGATTAGGGATTCCGAATTAAGGTTCGATTTGAAGCACCCCGTTTCTTCGAAATTCTATTCTAGATCTTCAAGACTAATCATTCCCCACAAGAGTTTCGAGAAACGTCGACCGTGACTCGGTTTTCGAAGCACGTACTTCAAACGTCCCAGATTATGGATTCCGAATTAGGGTTCGATTTGAAGAACCCCGTTTGTTCGAAATTCTATTCTAGATCTTCAAGACTAATCATTCCCCACAAGAGTTTCGAGAAACGTCGACCGTGACTCGGTTTTCGAAGAACGTACTTCACACGTCCCAGATAGGGATTCCGAATTAAGGTTCGATTTCAAGCACCCCATTTCTTCGAAATTCTATTCTAGATCTTCAAGACTAATCATTCCCCACAAGAGTTTCGAGAAACGTCGACCGTGACTCGGTTTTCAAAGCACGTACTTCAAACGTTCCAGATTAGGGATTCCGAATTAAGGTTCGATTTGAAGTACCCCGTTTCTTCGAAATTCTATTCTAGATCTTCTAGACTAATCATTCCCCACAAGAGTTTCGAGAAACGTCGACCGTGACTCGGTTTTCGAAGCACGTACTTCAAACGTCCCTGATTAGGGATTCCGAATTAGGGTTCTATTTGAAGCACCCCGTTTCTTCGAAATTCTATTCTAGATCTACAAGACTAATCATTCCCCACAAGAGTTTCGAGAAACGTCGACCGTGACTCGGTTTTCGAAGCACGTACTTCAAACGTCCCTGATTAGGGATTCCGAATTAGGGTTCGATTTGAAGCACCCCGTTTCTTCGAAATTCTATTCTAGATCTTCAAGACTAATCATTCCCCACAAGAGTTTCGAGAAACGTCGACCGTGACTCGGTTTTTGAAGCATGTACTTCAAACGTCCCAGATTAGGGATTCCGAATTAGGGTTCGATTTGAAGTACCCCGTTTCTTCGAAATTCTATTCTAGATCTTCTAGACTAATCATTCCCCACAAGAGTTTCGAGAAACGTCGACCGTGACTCGATTTTCGAAGCACGTACTTCAAACGTCCCAGATTAGAGATTCCGAATTAGGGTTCGATTTGAAGCACCCCGTTTCTTCGAAATTCTATTCTAGATCTTCAAGACTAATCATTCCCCACAAGAGTTTCGAGAAACGTCGACCGTGACTCGGTTTTTGAAGCATGTACTTCAAACGTCCCAGATTAGGGATTCCGAATTAGGGTTCGATTTGAAGCACCCCGTTTCTTCGAAATTCTATTCTAGATCTACAAGACTAATCATTCCCCACAAGAGTTTCGAGAAACGTCGACCGTGACTCGATTTTCGAAGCACGTACTTCAAACGTCCCAGATTAGAGATTCCGAATTAGGGTTCGATTTGAAGCACCCCGTTTCTTCGAAATTCTATTCTAGATCTTCAAGACTAATCATTCCCCACAAGAGTTTCGAGAAACGTCGACCGTGACTCGGTTTTCGAAGCACGTACTTCAAACGTCCCAGATTATGGATTCTGAATTAGTGTTCGATTTGAAGCACCCCGTTTATTCGAAATTCTATTCTAGATCTTCAAGACTAATCATTCCCCAAAAGAGTTTCGAGAAATGTCGACCGTGACTCGGTTCTCGAAACACGTACTTTAAACGTCCGAGATTAGGGATTCCGAATTAGGGTTCGATTTGAAGCACCCCGTTTCTTCGAAATTCTATTCTAGATCTTCATGACTAATCATTCCCCACAAGAAATTCGAAAAACGTCGACCGTGACTCGGTTTTCAAAGCACGTACTTCAAACGTCCAAGATTAGGGATTCCGAATTAGGGTTCGATTTGAAGCACCCCGTTTCTTCGAAATTCTATTCTAGATCTTCAAGACTAATCATTCCCCACAAGAGTTTCGAGAAACGTCGACCGTGACTCGGTTTTCGAAGTACGTACTTCAAACGTCCCAGATTAGGGATTCCGAATTAGGGTTCGATTTGAAGCACCCCGTTTCTTCGAAATTCTATTCTAGATCTTCAAGACTAATCATTCCCCACAAGAGTTTCGAGAAACGACGACCGTGACTCGATTTTCGAAGCACGTACTTCAAACGTCCTAGATTATGGATTCCGAATTAAGGTTCGATTTGAAGCACCCCGTTTCTTCGAAATTCTATTCTAGATCTTCAAGACTAATCATTCCCCACAAGAGTTTTGAGAAACGTCGACCGTGACTCGGTTTTCGAAGCACGTACTTCAAACGTCCCAGATTATGGATTCCGAATTAGGGTTCGATTTGAAGAACCCCGTTTGTTCGAAATTCTATTCTAGATCTTCAAGACTAATCATTCCCCACAAGAGTTTCGAGAAACGTCGACCGTGATTCGGTTTTCGAAGAACGTACTTCAAACGTCCCAGATTAGGGATTCCGAATTAAGGTTCGATTTCAAGCACCCCATTTCTTCGAAATTCTATTCTAGATCTTCAAGACTAATCATTCCCCACAAGAGTTTCGAGAAACGTCGACCGTGACTCGGTTTTCGAAGCACGTACTTCAAACGTCCCGATTAGGGATTCCGAATTAAGGTTCGATTTGAAGTACCTCGTTTCTTCGAAATTCTATTCTAGATCTTCTAGACTAATCATTCCCCACAAAAGTTTCGAGAAACGTCCACCGTGACTCGGTTTTCGAAGCACGTACTTCAGACGTCCCAGATTAGGGATTTCGAATTAGGGTTCGATTTGAAGCACCCCGTTTCTTCGAAATTCTATTCTAGATCTTCAAGACTAATCATTTCCCACAAGAGTTTCGAGAAACGTCGACCGTGACTCGGTTTTCGAAGCACGTACTTCAAACGTCCCAGATTAGGGATTCCGAATTAGGGTTCGATTTGAAGCACCCCGTTTCTTCGAAATTCTATTCTAGATCTTCAAGACTAATCATTCCCCACAAGAGTTTCGAGAAACGTCGACCGTGACTCGGTTTTCGAAGCACGTACGTCAAACGTCCCAGATTAGGGATTTCGAATTAGGCTTCGATGTGAAGCACCCCGTTTCTTCGAAATTCTATTCTAGATCTTCAAGACTAATCATTCCCCACAAGAAATTCGAAAAACGTCGACCGTGACTCGGTTTTCGAAGCACGTACTTCAAACGTCCCAGATTATGGATTCCGAATTACGGTTCGATTTGAAGCACCCCGTTTCTTCGAAATTCTATTCTAGATCTTCAAGACTAATCATTCCCCACAAGAGTTTCGAGAAACGTCGACCGTGACTCGGTTTTCGAAGTACGTACTTCAAACGTCCCAGATTAGGGATTCCGAATTAGGGTTCGATTTGAAGCACCCCGTTTCTTCGAAATTCTATTCTAGATCTTCAAGACTAATCATTCCCCACAAGAGTTTCGAGAAACGACGACCGTGACTCGGTTTTCGAAGCACGTACTTCAAACGTCCTAGATTAGGGATTCCGAATTAAGGTTCGATTTGAAGCACCCCGTTTCTTCGAAATTCTATTCTAGATTTTCAAGACTAATCATTCCCCACAAGAGTTTTGAGAAACGTCGACCGTGACTCGGTTTTCGAAGCACGTACTTCAAACGTCCCAGATTATGGATTCCGAATTAGGGTTCGATTTGAAGAACCCCGTTTGTTCGAAATTCTATTCTAGATCTTCAAGACTAATCATTCCCCACAAGAGTTTCGAGAAACGTCGACCGTGACTCGGTTTTCGAAGCACGTACTTCAAACGTCCCAGATTATGGATTCCGAATTAGGGTTCGATTTGAAGAACCCCGTTTGTTCGAAATTCTATTCTAGATCTTCAAGACTAATCATTCCCCACAAGAGTTTCGAGAAACGTCGACCGTGACTCGGTTTTCGAAGAACGTACTTCACACGTCCCAGATTAGGGATTCCGAATTAAGGTTCGATTTCAAGCACCCCATTTCTTCGAAATTCTATTCTAGATCTTCAAGACTAATCATTCCCCACAAGAGTTTCGAGAAACGTCGACCGTGACTCGGTTTTCGAAGCACGTACTTCAAACGTCCCAGATTATGGATTCTGAATTAGTGTTCGATTTGAAGTACCCCGTTTATTCGAAATTCTATTCTAGATCTTCAAGACTAATCATTCCCCAAAAGAGTTTCGAGAAATGTCGACCGTGACTCGGTTCTCGAAACACGTACTTTAAACGTCCGAGATTAGGGATTCCGAATTAGGGTTCGATTTGAAGCACCCCGTTTCTTCGAAATTCTATTCTAGATCTTCAAGACTAATCATTCCCCACAAGAAATTCGAAAAACGTCGACCGTGACTCGGTTTTCAAAGCACGTACTTCAAACGTCCAAGATTAGGGATTCCGAATTAGGGTTCGATTTGAAGCACCCCGTTTCTTCGAAATTCTATTCTAGATCTTCAAGACTAATCATTCCCCACAAGAGTTTCGAGAAACGTCGACCGTGACTCGGTTTTCGAAGTACGTACTTCAAACGTCCCAGATTAGGGATTCCGAATTAGGGTTCGATTTGAAGCACCCCGTTTCTTCGAAATTCTATTCTAGATCTTCAAGACTAATCATTCCCCACAAGAGTTTCGAGAAACGACGACCGTGACTCGATTTTCGAAGCACGTACTTCAAACGTCCTAGATTAGGGATTCCGAATTAAGGTTCGATTTGAAGCACCCCGTTTCTTCGAAATTCTATTCTAGATCTTCAAGACTAATCATTCCCCACAAGAGTTTTGAGAAACGTCGACCGTGACTCGGTTTTCGAAGCACGTACTTCAAACGTCCCAGATTATGGATTCCGAATTAGGGTTCGATTTGAAGAACCCCGTTTGTTCGAAATTCTATTCTAGATCTTCAAGACTAATCATTCCCCACAAGAGTTTCGAGAAACGTCGACCGTGATTCGGTTTTCGAAGAACGTACTTCAAACGTCCCAGATTAGGGATTCCGAATTAAGGTTCGATTTCAAGCACCCCATTTCTTCGAAATTCTATTCTAGATCTTCAAGACTAATCATTCCCCACAAGAGTTTCGAGAAACGTCGACCGTGACTCGGTTTTCAAAGCACGTACTTCAAACGTCCCGATTAGGGATTCCGAATTAAGGTTCGATTTGAAGTACCTCGTTTCTTCGAAATTCTATTCTAGATCTTCTAGACTAATCATTCCCCACAAAAGTTTCGAGAAACGTCCACCGTGACTCGGTTTTCGAAGCACGTACTTCAGACGTCCCAGATTAGGGATTCCGAATTAGGGTTCGATTTGAAGCACCCCGTTTCTTCGAAATTCTATTCTAGATCTTCAAGACTAATCATTTCCCACAAGAGTTTCGAGAAACGTCGACCGTGACTCGGTTTTCGAAGCACGTACTTCAAACGTCCCAGATTAGGGATTCCGAATTAGGGTTCGATTTGAAGCACCCCGTTTCTTCGAAATTCTATTCTAGATCTTCAAGACTAATCATTCCCCACAAGAGTTTCGAGAAACGTCGACCGTGACTCGGTTTTCGAAGAACGTACTTCACACGTCCCAGATAGGGATTCCGAATTAAGGTTCGATTTCAAGCACCCCATTTCTTCGAAATTCTATTCTAGATCTTCAAGACTAATCATTCCCCACAAGAAATTCGAAAAACGTCGACCGTGACTCGGTTTTCGAAGCACGTACTTCAAACGTCCCAGATTATGGATTCCGAATTACGGTTCGATTTGAAGCACCCCGTTTCTTCGAAATTCTATTCTAGATCTTCAAGACTAATCATTCCCCACAAGAGTTTCGAGAAACGTCGACCGTGACTCGGTTTTCGAAGCACGTACTTCAGACGTCCCTGATTAGGGATTCCGAATTAGGGTTCGATTTGAAGCACCCCGTTTCTTCGAAATTCTATTCTAGATCTTCAAGACTAATCATTCGCCACAAGAGTTTCGAGAAACGTCGACCGTGACTCGGTTTTCGAAGCACGTACTTCAGACGTCCCAGATTATGGATTCCGAATTAGGGTTCTATTTGAAGCACCCCGTTTCTTCGAAATTCTATTCTAGATCTTCAAGACTAATCATTCCCCACAAGAGTTTCGAGAAACGTCCAACGTGACTCGGTTTTCGAAGCACATACTTCAAACGTCCCAGATTAGGGATTCCGAATTAGGGTTCGATTTGAAGCACCCCGTTTCTTCGAAATTCTATTCTAGATCTTCAAGACTAATCATTCCCCACAAGAGTTTCGAGAAACGTCGACCGTGACTCGGTTTTCGAAGCACGTACGTCAAACGTCCCAGATTAGGGATTCCGAATTAGGGTTCGATTTGAAGCACCCCGTTTCTTCGAAATTCTATTCTAGATCTTCAAGACTAATCATTCCCCACAAGAGTTTCGAGAAACGTCGACCGTGACTCGGTTTTCGAAGCACGTACTTCAAACGTCCCAGATTAGGGATTCCGAATTAGGGTTCGATTTGAAGCACCCCGTTTCTTCGAAATTCTATTCTAGATCTTCAAGACTAATCATTCCCCACAAGAGTTTCGAGAAACGTCGACCGTGACTCGGTTTTCGAAGCACGTACGTCAAACGTCCCAGATTAAGGATTTCGAATTAGGCTTCGATTTGAAGCACCCCGTTTCTTCGAAATTCTATTCTAGATCTTCAAGACTAATCATTCCTCACAAGAAATTCGAAAAACGTCGACCGTGACTCGGTTTTCGAAGCACGTACTTCAAACGTCCAAGATTAGGGATTCCGAATTAGGGTTCTATTTGAAGCACCCCGTTTCTTCGAAATTCTATTCTAGATCTTCAAGACTAATCATTCCCCACAAGATTTTCGAGAAACGTCCACCGTGACTCGGTTTTCGAAGCACGTACTTCAGACGTCCCAGATTAGGGATTCCGAATTAGGGTTCTATTTGAAGCACCCCGTTTCTTCGAAATTCTATTCTAGATCTTCAAGACTAATCATTCCCCACAGGAGTTTCGAGAAACGTCGACCGTGACTCGGTTTTCGAAGCACATACTTCAAACGTCCCAGATTATGGATTCCGAATTAGGGTTCGATTTGAAGCACTTCGTTTCTTCGAAATTCTATTCTAGATCTACAAGACTAATCATTTCCCACAAGAGTTTCGAGAAACGTCGACCGTGACTCGGTTTTCGAAGCACGTACTTCAAACGTCCCAGATTAGGGATTCCGAATTAGGGTTCGATTTGAAGCACCCCGTTTCTTCGAAATTCTATACTAGATCTTCAAGACTAATCATTCCCCACAAGAAATTCGAAAAACGTCGACCGTGACTCGGTTTTCGAAGCACGTACTTCAAACATCCCAGATTAGGGATTCCGAATTAGGGTTCGATTTGAAGCACCCCGTTTCTTCGAAATTCTATTCTAGATCTTCAAGACTAATCATTCCCCACAAGAAATTCGAAAAACGTCGACCGTGACTCGGTTTTCGAAGCACGTACTTCAAACGTCCCAGATTAGGGATTCCGAATTAGGGTTCGATTTGAAGCACCCCGTTTCTTCGAAATTCTATTCTAGATCTTCAAGACTAATCATTCCCCACAAGAGTTTCGAGAAACGTCGACCGTGACTCGGTTTTTTAAGCACGTACTTCAAACGTCCCAGATTAGGGATTCAGAATTAGGGTTCGATTTGAAGCACCCCGTTTCTTCGAAATTCTATTCTAGATCTTCAAGACTAATCATTCCCCACAAGAGTTCGAGAAACGTCGACCGTGACTCGGTTTTCGAAGCACGTACTTCAAACGTCCCAGATTAGGGATTCAGAATTAGGGTTCGATTTGAAGCACCCCGTTTCTTCGCAATTCTATTCTAGATCTTCAAGACTATTCATTCCCCACAAGAGTTTCGAGAAACGTCGACCGTGACTCGGTTTTTAAAGCACGTACTTCAAACGTCCTAGATTATGGATTCTGAATTAGGGTTCGATTTAAAGCACCCCGTTTCTTCAAAATTCTATTCTAGATCTTCAAGACTAATCATTCCCCACAAGAGTTTCGAGAAACGTCGACCGTGACTCGGTTTTCGAAGCACGTACTTCAAACGTCCCAGATTAGGGATTCCGAATTAGGGTTCGATTTGAAGCACCCCATTTCTTCGAAATTCTATTCTAGATCTTCAAGACTAATCATTCCCCACAAGAGTTTCGAGAAACGTCGACCGTGACTCGGTTTTCGAAGCACGTACTTTAAACGTCCCAGATTAGAGATTTCGAATTAGGCTTCGATGTGAAGCACCCCGTTTCTTCGAAATTCTATTCTAGATCTTCAAGACTAATCATTCCCCACAAGAGTTTCGAGAAACGTCGACCGTGACTCGGTTTTTGAAGCACGTACTTCAAACGTCCCAGATTAGGGATTCCGAATTAGGGTTCGATTTGAAGCACCCCGTTTCTTCGAAATTCTATTCTAGATCTTCAAGACTAATCATTCCCCACAAGAAATTCGAAAAACGTCGACCGTGACTCGGTTTTCGAAGCACGTACTTCAAACGTCCCAGATTAGGGATTCCGAATTAGGGTTCGATTTGAAGCACCCCGTTTCTTCGAAATTCTATTCTAGATCTTCAAGACTAATCATTCCCCACAAGAGTTTCGAGAAACGTCGACCGTGACTCGGTTTTTGAAGCACGTACTTCAAACGTCCCAGATTAGGGATTCAGAATTAGGGTTCGATTTGAAGCACCCCGTTTCTTCGAAATTCTATTCTAGATCTTCAAGACTAATCATTCCCCACAAGAGTTCGAGAAACGTCGACCGTGACTCGGTTTTCGAAGCACGTACTTCAAACGTTCCAGATTAGGGATTCAGAATTAGGGTTCGATTTGAAGCACCCCGTTTCTTCGAAATTCTATTCTAGATCTTCAAGACTAATCATTCCCCACAAGAGTTTCGAGAAACGTCGACCGTGACTCGGTTTTTAAAGCACGTACTTCAAACGTCCCAGATTATGGATTCCGAATTAGGGTTCGATTTAAAGCACCCCGTTTCTTCAAAATTCTATTCTAGATCTTCAAGACTAATCATTCCCCACAAGAGTTTCGAGAAACGTCGACCGTGACTCGGTTTTCGAAGCACGTACTTCAAACGTCCCAGATTAGGGATTCCGAATTAGGGTTCGATTTGAAGCACCCCGTTTCTTCGAAATTCTATTCTAGATATTCTAGACTAATCATTCCCCACAAGAGTTTCGAGAAACGTCGACCGTGACTCGGTTTTCGAAGCACGTACTTCAAACGTCCAAGATTAGGGATTCCGAATTAGGGTTCGATTTGAAGAACCCCGTTTCTTCGAAATTCTATTCTAGATCTTCAAGACTAATCATTCCTCACAAGAAATTCGAAAAACGTCGTCCGTGACTCGGTTTTCGAAGCACGTACTTCAAACGTCCCAGATTAGGGATTCCGAATTAGGGTTCGATTTGAAGCACCCCGTTTCTTCGAAATTCTATTCTAGATCTTCAAGACTAATCATTCCCAACAAGAGTTTCGAGAAACGTCGACCGTGACTCGGTTTTCGAAGCACGTACTTCAAACGTCCCAGATTAGGGATTCCGAATTAGGCTTCGATTTGAAGAACCCCGTTTCTTCGAAATTCTATTCTAGATCTTCAAGACTAATCATTCCCCACAAGAGTTTCGAGAAACGTCGACCGTGACTCGGTTTTCGAAGCACGTACTTCAAACGTCCCAGATTAGGGATTCCGAATTAGGGTTCGATTTGAAGCACCCCGTTTCTTCGAAATTCTATTCTAGATCTTCAAGACTAATCATTCCCCACAAGAAATTCGAAAAACGTCGACCGTGACTCGGTTTTCGAAGCACGTACTTCAAACGTCCCAGATTAGGGATTCCGAATTAGGGTTCGATTTGAAGCACCCCGTTTCTTCAAAATTCTATTCTAGATCTTCAAGTCTAATCATTCCCCACAAGAGTTTCGAGAAACGTCGACCGTGACTCGGTTTTTGAAGCACGTACTTCAAACGTCCCAGATTAGGGATTCAGAATTAGGGTTCGATTTGAAGCACCCCGTTTCTTCGAAATTCTATTCTAGATCTTCAAGACTAATCATTCCCCACAAGAGTTCGAGAAACGTCGACCGTGACTCGGTTTTCGAAGCACGTACTTCAAACGTCCCAGATTAGGGATTCAGAATTAGGGTTCGATTTGAAGCACCCCGTTTCTTCGAAATTCTATTCTAGATCTTCAAGACTAATCATTCCCCACAAGAGTTTCGAGAAACGTCGACCGTGACTCGGTTTTAAAGCACGTACTTCAAACGTCCCAGATTAGGGATTCAGAATTAGGGTTCGATTTGAAGCACCCCGTTTCTTCGAAATTCTATTCTAGATCTTCAAGACTATTCATTCCCCACAAGAGTTTCGAGAAACGTCGACCGTGACTCGGTTTTTAAAGCACGTACTTCAAACGTCCTAGATTATGGATTCTGAATTAGGGTTCGATTTAAAGCACCCCGTTTCTTCAAAATTCTATTCTAGATCTTCAAGACTAATCATTCCCCACAAGAGTTTCCAGAAACGTCGACCGTGACTCGGTTTTCGAAGCACGTACTTCAAACGTCCCAGATTAGGGATTCCGAATTAGGGTTCGATTTGAAGCACCCCATTTCTTCGAAATTCTATTCTAGATCTTCAAGACTAATCATTCCCAACAAGAGTTTCGAGAAACGTCGACCGTGACTCGGTTTTCGAAGCACGTACTTCAAACGTCCCAGATTAGGGATTCCGAATTAGGGTTCGATTTGAAGCACCCCGTTTCTTCGAAATTCTATTCTAGATCTTCAAGACTAATCATTCCCCACAAGAAATTCGAAAAACGTCGACCGTGACTCGGTTTTCGAAGCACGTACTTCAAACGTCCCAGATAAGGGATTCCGAATTACGGTTCGATTTGAAGCACCCCGTTTCTTCGAAATTCTATTCTAGATCTTCAAGACTAATCATTCCCCACAAGAGTTTCGAGAAACGTCGACCCTGATTCGGTTTTCGAAGAACGTACTTCAAACATCCCAGATTAGGGATTCCGAATTAGGGTTCGATTTCAAGCACCCCGTTTCTTCGAAATTCTATTCTAGATCTTCAAGACTAATCATTCCCCACAAGAGTTTCGAGAAACGTCGATCGTGACTCGGTTTTCAAAGCACGTACTTCAAACGTCCCAGATTAGGGATTCCGAATTACGGTTCGATTTGAAGCACCCCGTTTCTTCGAAATTCTATTCTAGATCTTCAAGACTAATCATTCCCCACAAGAGTTTCGAGAAACGTCGACCGTGGCTCGGTTTTCGAAGAACGTACTTCAAACGTCCAAGATTAGGGATTCCGAATTAGGGTTCGATTTGAAGCACCCCGTTTCTTCGAAATTCTATTCTAGATCTTCAAGACTAATCATTCCCCACAAGAGTTTCGAGAAACGTCGACCCTGATTCGGTTTTCGAAGAACGTACTTCAAACATCCCAGATTAGGGATTCCGAATTAGGGTTCGATTTCAAGCACCCCGTTTCTTCGAAATTCTATTCTAGATCTTCAAGACTAATCATTCCCCACAAGAGTTTCGAGAAACGTCGACCGTGACTCGGTTTTCAAAGCACGTACTTCAAACGTCCCAGATTAGGGATTCCGAATTAGGGTTCGATTTGAAGCACCCCGTTTCTTCGAAATTCTATTCTAGATCTTCAAGACTAATCATTCCCCACAAGAGTTTCGAGAAACGTCGACCGTGACTCGGTTTTCGAAGCACGTACGTCAAACGTCCCAGATTAGGGATTTTGAATTAGGCTTCGATGTGAAGCACCCCGTTTCTTCGAAATTCTATTCTAGATCTTCAAGACTAATCATTCCCCACAAGAAATTCGAAAAACGTCGACCGTGACTCGGTTTTCGAAGCACGTACTTCAAACGTCCCAGATAAGGGATTCCGAATTACGGTTCGATTTGAAGCACCCCGTTTCTTCGAAATTCTATTCTAGATCTTCAAGACTAATCATTCCCCAGAGGAGTTTCGAGAAACGTCGACCGTGACTCGGTTTTCGAAGCACGTACTTCAAACGTCCCAGATTATGGATTCCGAATTAAGGTTCGATTTGAAGCACCCCGTTTCTTCGAAATTCTATTCTAGATCTTCAAGACTAATCATTCCCCACAAGAAATTCGAAAAACGTCGACCGTGACTCGGTTTTCGAAGCACGTACTTCAAACGTCCCAGATTAGGGATTCCGAATTACGGTTCGATTTGAAGCACCCCGTTTCTTCGAAATTCTATTCTAGATCTTCAAGACTAATCATTCCCCACAACAGTTTCGAGAAACGTCGACCGTGACTCGGTTTTCAAAGCACGTACTTCAAACGTCCCAGATTAGGGATTCCGAATTACGGTTCGATTTGAAGCACCCCGTTTCTTCGAAATTCTATTCTAGATCTTCAAGACTAATCATTCCCCACAAGAGTTTCGAGAAACGTCGACCGTGACTCAGTTTTCGAAGCACGTACGTCAAACGTCCCAGATTAGGGATTTCGAATTAGGCTTCGATGTGAAGCACCCCGTTTCTTCGAAATTCTATTCTAGATCTTCAAGACTAATCATTCCCCACAAGAAATTCGAAAAACGTCGACCGTGACTCGGTTTTCGAAGCACGTACTTCAAACGTCCCAAATTAGGGATTCCGAATTACGGTTCGATTTGAAGCACCCCGTTTCTTCGAAATTCTATTCTAGATCTTCAAGACTAATCATTCCCCACAGGAGTTTCGAGAAACGTCGACCGTGACTCGGTTTTCGAAGCACGTACTTCAAACGTCCCAGATTATGGATTCCGAATTAAGGTTCGATTTGAAGCACCCCGTTTCTTCGAAATTCTATTCTAGATCTTCAAGACTAATCATTCCCCACAAGAGTTTCGAGAAACGTCGACCGTGACTCGGTTTTCGAAGCACATACGTCAAACGTCCCAGATTAGGGATTCCGAATTAGGGTTCGATTTGAAGCACCCCGTTTCTTCAAAATTCTATTCTAGATCTTCAAGACTAATCATTCCCCACAAGAAATTCGAAAAACGTCGACCGTGACTCGGTTTTCGAAGCACGTACTTCAAACGTCCCAGATAAGGGATTCCGAATTACGGTTCGATTTGAAGCACCCCGTTTCTTCGAAATTCTATTCTAGATCTTCAAGACTAATCATTCCCCACAGGAGTTTCGTGAAACGTCGACCGTGACTCGGTTTTCGAAGCACGTACTTCAAACGTCCCAGATTATGGATTCCGAATTAAGGTTCGATTTGAAGCACCCCGTTTCTTCGAAATTCTATTCTAGATCTTCAAGACTAATCATTCCCCACAAGAAATTCGAAAAACGTCGACCGTGACTCGGTTTTCGAAGCACGTACTTCAAACGTCCCAGATTAGGGATTCCGAATTAGGGTTCGATTTGAAGCACCCCGTTTCTTCAAAATTCTATTCTAGATCTTCAAGTCTAATCATTCCCCACAAGAGTTTCGAGAAACGTCGACCGTGACTCGGTTTTTGAAGCACGTACTTCAAACGTCCCAGATTAGGGATTCAGAATTAGGGTTCGATTTGAAGCACCCCGTTTCTTCGAAATTCTATTCTAGATCTTCAAGACTAATCATTCCCCACAAGAGTTCGAGAAACGTCGACCGTGACTCGGTTTTCGAATCACGTACTTCAAACGTCCCAGATTAGGGATTCAGAATTAGGGTTCGATTTGAAGCACTCCGTTTCTTCGAAATTCTATTCTAGATCTTCAAGACTAATCATTCCCCACAAGAGTTTCGAGAAACGTCGACCGTGACTCGGTTTTAAAGCACGTACTTCAAACGTCCCAGATTATGGATTCCGAATTAGGGTTCGATTTAAAGCACCCCGTTTCTTCAAAATTCTATTCTAGATCTTCAAGACTAATCATTCCCCACAAGAGTTTCCAGAAACGTCGACCGTGACTCGGTTTTCGAAGCACGTACTTCAAACGTCCCAGATTAGGGATTCCGAATTAGGGTTCGATTTGAAGCACCCCATTTCTTCGAAATTCTATTCTAGATCTTCAAGACTAATCATTCCCAACAAGAGTTTCGAGAAACGTCGACCGTGACTCGGTTTTCGAAACACGTACTTCAAACGTCCCAGATTAGGGATTCCGAATTAGGGTTCGATTTGAAGCACCCCGTTTCTTCGAAATTCTATTCTAGATCTTCAAGACTAATCATTCCCCACAAGAAATTCGAAAAACGTCGACCGTGACTCGGTTTTCGAAGCACGTACTTCAAACGTCCCAGATTAGGGATTCCGAATTACGGTTCGATTTGAAGCACCCCGTTTCTTCGAAATTCTATTCTAGATCTTCAAGACTAATCATTCCCCACAACAGTTTCGAGAAACGTCGACCGTGACTCGGTTTTCAAAGCACGTACTTCAAACGTCCCAGATTAGGGATTCCGAATTACGGTTCGATTTGAAGCACCCCGTTTCTTCGAAATTCTATTCTAGATCTTCAAGACTAATCATTCCCCACAAGAGTTTCGAGAAACGTCGACCGTGACTCAGTTTTCGAAGCACGTACGTCAAACGTCCCAGATTAGGGATTTCGAATTAGGCTTCGATGTGAAGCACCCCGTTTCTTCGAAATTCTATTCTAGATCTTCAAGACTAATCATTCCCCACAAGAAATTCGAAAAACGTCGACCGTGACTCGGTTTTCGAAGCACGTACTTCAAACGTCCCAAATTAGGGATTCCGAATTACGGTTCGATTTGAAGCACCCCGTTTCTTCGAAATTCTATTCTAGATCTTCAAGACTAATCATTCCCCACAGGAGTTTCGAGAAACGTCGACCGTGACTCGGTTTTCGAAGCACGTACTTCAAACGTCCCAGATTATGGATTCCGAATTAAGGTTCGATTTGAAGCACCCCGTTTCTTCGAAATTCTATTCTAGATCTTCAAGACTAATCATTCCCCACAAGAGTTTCGAGAAACGTCGACCGTGACTCGGTTTTCGAAGCACATACGTCAAACGTCCCAGATTAGGGATTCCGAATTAGGGTTCGATTTGAAGCACCCCGTTTCTTCAAAATTCTATTCTAGATCTTCAAGACTAATCATTCCCCACAAGAAATTCGAAAAACGTCGACCGTGACTCGGTTTTCGAAGCACGTACTTCAAACGTCCCAGATAAGGGATTCCGAATTACGGTTCGATTTGAAGCACCCCGTTTCTTCGAAATTCTATTCTAGATCTTCAAGACTAATCATTCCCCACAGGAGTTTCGTGAAACGTCGACCGTGACTCGGTTTTCGAAGCACGTACTTCAAACGTCCCAGATTATGGATTCCGAATTAAGGTTCGATTTGAAGCACCCCGTTTCTTCGAAATTCTATTCTAGATCTTCAAGACTAATCATTCCCCACAAGAAATTCGAAAAACGTCGACCGTGACTCGGTTTTCGAAGCACGTACTTCAAACGTCCCAGATTAGGGATTCCGAATTAGGGTTCGATTTGAAGCACCCCGTTTCTTCAAAATTCTATTCTAGATCTTCAAGTCTAATCATTCCCCACAAGAGTTTCGAGAAACGTCGACCGTGACTCGGTTTTTGAAGCACGTACTTCAAACGTCCCAGATTAGGGATTCAGAATTAGGGTTCGATTTGAAGCACCCCGTTTCTTCGAAATTCTATTCTAGATCTTCAAGACTAATCATTCCCCACAAGAGTTCGAGAAACGTCGACCGTGACTCGGTTTTCGAATCACGTACTTCAAACGTCCCAGATTAGGGATTCAGAATTAGGGTTCGATTTGAAGCACTCCGTTTCTTCGAAATTCTATTCTAGATCTTCAAGACTAATCATTCCCCACAAGAGTTTCGAGAAACGTCGACCGTGACTCGGTTTTAAAGCACGTACTTCAAACGTCCCAGATTATGGATTCCGAATTAGGGTTCGATTTAAAGCACCCCGTTTCTTCAAAATTCTATTCTAGATCTTCAAGACTAATCATTCCCCACAAGAGTTTCCAGAAACGTCGACCGTGACTCGGTTTTCGAAGCACGTACTTCAAACGTCCCAGATTAGGGATTCCGAATTAGGGTTCGATTTGAAGCACCCCATTTCTTCGAAATTCTATTCTAGATCTTCAAGACTAATCATTCCCAACAAGAGTTTCGAGAAACGTCGACCGTGACTCGGTTTTCGAAACACGTACTTCAAACGTCCCAGATTAGGGATTCCGAATTAGGGTTCGATTTGAAGCACCCCGTTTCTTCGAAATTCTATTCTAGATCTTCAAGACTAATCATTCCCCACAAGAAATTCGAAAAACGTCGACCGTGACTCGGTTTTCGAAGCACGTACTTCAAACGTCCCAGATAAGGGATTCCGAATTACGGTTCGATTTGAAGCACCCCGTTTCTTCGAAATTCTATTCTAGATCTTCAAGACTAATCATTCCCCACAAGAGTTTCGAGAAACGTCGACCCTGATTCGGTTTTCGAAGAACGTACTTCAAACATCCCAGATTAGGGATTCCGAATTAGGGTTCGATTTCAAGCACCCCGTTTCTTCGAAATTCTATTCTAGATCTTCAAGACTAATCATTCCCCACAAGAGTTTCGAGAAACGTCGACCGTGACTCGGTTTTCAAAGCACGTACTTCAAACGTCCCAGATTAGGGATTCCGAATTACGGTTCGATTTGAAGCACCCCGTTTCTTCGAAATTCTATTCTAGATCTTCAAGACTAATCATTCCCCACAAGAGTTTCGAGAAACGTCGACCGTGGCTCGGTTTTCGAAGAACGTACTTCAAACGTCCCAGATTAGGGATTCTGAATTAGGGTTCGATTTGAAGCACCCCGTTTCTTCGAAATTCTATTCTAGATCTTCAAGACTAATCATTCCCCACAAGAGTTTCGAGAAACGTCGACCGTGACTCGGTTTTCGAAGCACGTACGTCAAACGTCCCAGATTAGGGATTTCGAATTAGGCTTCGATGTGAAGCACCCCGTTTCTTCGAAATTCTATGCTAGATCTTCAAGACTAATCATTCCCCACAAGAAATTCGAAAAACGTCGACCGTGACTCGGTTTTCGAAGCACGTACTTCAAACGTCCCAGATAAGGGATTCCGAATTACGGTTCGATTTGAAGCACCCCGTTTCTTCGAAATTCTATTCTAGATCTTCAAGACTAATCATTCCCCACAACAGTTTCGAGAAACGTCGACCGTGACTCGGTTTTCAAAGCACGTACTTCAAACGTCCCAGATTAGGGATTCCGAATTACGGTTCGATTTGAAGCACCCCGTTTCTTCGAAATTCTATTCTAGATCTTCAAGACTAATCATTCCCCACAAGAGTTTCGAGAAACGTCGACCGTGGCTCGGTTTTCGAAGAACGTACTTCAAACGTCCCAGATTAGGGATTCTGAATTAGGGTTCGATTTGAAGCACCCCGTTTCTTCGAAATTCTATTCTAGATCTTCAAGACTAATCATTCCCCACAAGAGTTTCGAGAAACGTCGACCCTGATTCGGTTTTCGAAGAACGTACTTCAAACATCCCAGATTAGGGATTCCGAATTAGGGTTCGATTTCAAGCACCCCGTTTCTTCGAAATTCTATTCTAGATCTTCAAGACTAATCATTCCCAACAAGAGTTTCGAGAAACGTCGACCGTGACTCGGTTTTCAAAGCACGTACTTCAAACGTCCCAGATTAGGGATTCCGAATTAGGGTTCGATTTGAAGCACCCCGTTTCTTCGAAATTCTATTCTAGATCTTCAAGACTAATCATTCCCCACAAGAGTTTCGAGAAACGTCGACCGTGACTCGGTTTTCGAAGCACGTACGTCAAACGTCCCAGATTAGGGATTTCGAATTAGGCTTCGATGTGAAGCACCCCGTTTCTTCGAAATTCTATTCTAGATCTTCAAGACTAATCATTCCCCACAAGAAATTCGAAAAACGTCGACCGTGACTCGGTTTTCGAAGCACGTACTTCAAACGTCCCAGATAAGGGATTCCGAATTACGGTTCGATTTGAAGCACCCCGTTTCTTCGAAATTCTATTCTAGATCTTCAAGACTAATCATTCCCCAGAGGAGTTTCGAGAAACGTCGACCGTGACTCGGTTTTCGAAGCACGTACTTCAAACGTCCCAGATTATGGATTCCGAATTAAGGTTCGATTTGAAGCACCCCGTTTCTTCGAAATTCTATTCTAGATCTTCAAGACTAATCATTCCCCACAAGAAATTCGAAAAACGTCGACCGTGACTCGGTTTTCGAAGCACGTACTTCAAACGTCCCAGATTAGGGATTCCGAATTACGGTTCGATTTGAAGCACCCCGTTTCTTCGAAATTCTATTCTAGATCTTCAAGACTAATCATTCCCCACAAGAGTTTCGAGAAACGTCGACCGTGGCTCGGTTTTCGAAGAACGTACTTCAAACGTCCCAGATTAGGGATTCCGAATTAGGGTTCGATTTGAAGCACCCCGTTTCTTCGAAATTCTATTCTAGATCTTCAAGACTAATCATTCCCCACAACAGTTTCGAGAAACGTCGACCGTGACTCGGTTTTCAAAGCACGTACTTCAAACGTCCCAGATTAGGGATTCCGAATTACGGTTCGATTTGAAGCACCCCGTTTCTTCGAAATTCTATTCTAGATCTTCAAGACTAATCATTCCCCACAAGAGTTTCGAGAAACGTCGACCGTGACTCGGTTTTCGAAGCACGTACGTCAAACGTCCCAGATTATGGATTCCGAATTAGGGTTCGATTTGAAGCACCCCGTTTCTTCGAAATTCTATTCTAGATCTTCAAGACTAATCATTCCCCACAACAGTTTCGAGAAACGTCGACCGTGACTCGGTTTTCAAAGCACGTACTTCAAACGTCCCAGATTAGGGATTCCGAATTACGGTTCGATTTGAAGCACCCCGTTTCTTCGAAATTCTATTCTAGATCTTCAAGACTAATCATTCCCCACAAGAGTTTCGAGAAACGTCGACCGTGACTCGGTTTTCGAAGCACGTACTTCAAACGTCCCAGATTATGGATTCCGAATTAAGGTTCGATTTGAAGCACCCCGTTTCTTCGAAATTCTATTCTAGATCTTCAAGACTAATCATTCCCCACAAGAGTTTCGAGAAACGTCGACCGTGACTCGGTTTTCAAAGCACGTACTTCAAACGTCCCAGATTAGGGATTCCGAATTACGGTTCGATTTGAAGCACCCCGTTTCTTCGAAATTCTATTCTAGATCTTCAAGACTAATCATTCCCCACAAGAGTTTCGAGAAACGTCGACCGTGACTCGGTTTTCGAAGCACGTACGTCAAACGTCCCAGATTAGGGATTTCGAATTAGGCTTCGATGTGAAGCACCCCGTTTCTTCGAAATTCTATTCTAGATCTTCAAGACTAATCATTCCCCACAAGAAATTCGAAAAACGTCGACCGTGACTCGGTTTTCGAAGCACGTACTTCAAACGTCCCAGATTATGTATTCCGAATTACGGTTCGATTTGAAGCACCCCGTTTCTTCGAAATTCTATTCTAGATCTTCAAGACTAATCATTCCCCACAAGAAATTCGAAAAACGTCGACCGTGACTCGGTTTTCGAAGCACGTACTTCAAACGTCCCAGATTAGGGATTCTGAATTAGGGTTCGATTTCAAGCACCCCGTTTCTTCGAAATTCTATTCTAGATCTTCAAGACTAATCATTCCCCACAAGAGTTTCGAGAAACGTCGACCGTGACTCGGTTTTCAAAGCACGTACTTCAAACGTCCCAGATTAGGGATTCCGAATTACGGTTCGATTTGAAGCACCCCGTTTCTTCGAAATTCTATTCTAGATCTTCAAGACTAATCATTCCCCACAAGAGTTTCGAGATACGTCGACCGTGACTCGGTTTTCGAAGCACGTACGTCAAACGTCCCAGATTAGGGATTTCGAATTAGGCTTCGATGTGAAGCACCCCGTTTCTTCGAAATTCTATGCTAGATCTTCAAGACTAATCATTCCCCACAAGAAATTCGAAAAACGTCGACCGTGACTCGGTTTTCGAAGCACGTACTTCAAACGTCCCAGATAAGGGATTCCGAATTACGGTTCGATTTGAAGCACCCCGTTTCTTCGAAATTCTATTCTAGATCTTCAAGACTAATCATTCCCCACAGCAGTTTCGAGAAACGTCGACCGTGACTCGGTTTTCGAAGCACGTACTTCAAACGTCCCAGATTATGGATTCCGAATTAAGGTTCGATTTGAAGCACCCCGTTTCTTCGAAATTCTATTCTAGATCTTCAAGACTAATCATTCCCCACAAGAAATTCGAAAAACGTCGACCGTGACTCGGTTTTCGAAGCACGTACTTCAAACGTCCCAGATTAGGGATTCCGAATTACGGTTCGATTTGAAGCACCCCGTTTCTTCGAAATTCTATTCTAGATCTTCAAGACTAATCATTCCCCACAAGAGTTTCGAGAAACGTCGACCGTGACTCGGTTTTCGAAGCACGTACTTCAAACGTCCCAGATTATGGATTCCGAATTAGGGTTCGATTTGAAGCACTTCGTTTCTTCGAAATTCTATTCTAGATCTACAAGACTAATCATTTCCCACAAGAGTTTCGAGAAACGTCGACCGTGACTCGGTTTTCGAAGCACGTACTTCAAACGTCCCAGATTATGGATTCCGAATTAGGGTTCGATTTGAAGCACTTCGTTTCTTCGAAATTCTATTCTAGATCTACAAGACTAATCATTTCCACAAGAGTTTCGAGAAACGTCGACCGTGACTCGGTTTTCGAAGAACGTACTTCAAACGTCCCAGATTAGGGATTCCGAATTAGGGTTCGATTTCAAGCACCCCGTTTCTTCGAAATTCTATTCTAGATCTTCAAGACTAATCATTCCCCACAAGAGTTTCGAGAAACGTCGACCGTGACTCCGTTTTCGAAGAACGTACTTCAAACGTCCCAGATTAGGGATTCCGAATTAGGGTTCGATTTGAAGCACCCCGTTTCTTCGAAATTCTATTCTAGATCTTCAAGACTAATCATTCCCCACAAGAGTTTCGAGAAACGTCGACCGTGACTCGGTTTTCGAAGCACGTACTTCAAACGTCCCAGATTATGGATTCCGAATTAGGGTTCGATTTGAAGCACTTCGTTTCTTCGAAATTCTATTCTAGATCTACAAGACTAATCATTTCCCACAAGAGTTTCGAGAAACGTCGACCGTGACTCGGTTTTCGAAGCACGTGCTTCAAACGTCCCAGATTAGGGATTCCGAATTAGGGTCCGATTTGAAGCACCCCGTTTCTACGAAATTCTATTCTAGATCTTCAAGACTAATCATTCCCCACAAGAGATTCGAGAAACGTCGACCGTGACTCGGTTTTCGAAGCACGTACTTCAAACGTCCCAGATTAGGGATTCCGAATTAGGGTTCGATTTGAAGCACCCCGTTTCTTCGAAATTCTATTCTAGATCTTCAAGACTAATCATTCCCCACAAGAGTTTCGAGAAACGTCGACCGTGACTCGGTTTTCGAAGCACGTACTTTAAACGTCCCAGATTATGGATTCCGAATTAGGGTTCGATTTGAAGCACCCCGTTTCTTCGAAATTCTCTTCTAGATCTTCAAGACTAATCATTCCCCACAAGAGTTTCGAGAAACGTCGACCGTGACTCGGTTTTCGAAGCACGTACTTTAAACGTCCCAGATTATGGATTCCGAATTAGTGTTCGATTTGAAGCACCCCGTTTCTTCGAAATTCTATTCTAGATCTTCAAGACTAATCATTCCCCACAAGAGTTTCGAGAAACGTCGACCGTGACTCGGTTTTCGAAGCACGTACTTTAAACGTCCCAGATTAGGGATTCCGAATTAGGGTTCGATTTGAAGCACCCCGTTTCTTCGAAATTCTATTCTAGATCTTCAAGACTAATCATTCCCCACAAGAGTTTCGAGAAACGTCGACCCTGACTCGGTTTTCGAAGAACGTACTTCAAACGTCCCAGATTATGGATTCTGAATTAGGGTTCGATTTGAAGCACCCCGTTTATTCGAAATTCTATTCTAGATCTTCAAGACTAATCATTCCCCAAAAGAGTTTCGAGAAACGTCGACCGTGACTCGGTTCTCGAAACACGTACTTTAAACGTCCCAGATTAGGGATTCCGAATTAGGGTTCGATTTGAAGCACCCCGTTTCTTCGAAATTCTATTCTAGATCTTCAAGACTAATCATTCCCCACAAGAAATTCGAAAAACGTCGACCGTGACTCGGTTTTCGAAGCACGTACTTCAAACGTCCCAGATTAGGGATTCCGAATTAGGGTTCGATTTGAAGCACCCCGTTTCTTCGAAATTCTATTCTAGATCTTCAAGACTAATCATTCCCCAAAAGAGTTTCGAGAAACGTCGACCCTGACTCGGTTTTCGAAGAACGTACTTCAAACGTCCCAGATTAGGGATTCCGAATTAGGGTTCGATTTCAAGCACTCCGTTTCTTCGAAATTCTATTCTAGATCTTCAAGACTAATCATTCCCCACGAGAGTTTCGAGAAACGTCGACCGTGACTCGGTTTTCAAAGCACGTACTTCAAACGTCCCAGATTATGGATTCCGAATTAGGGTTCGATTTGAAGCACCCCGTCATTCCCCACAAGAGTTTCGAGAAACGTCGACCGTGACTCGGTTTTCGAAGCACGTACTTCAAACCTCCCAGATTAGGGATTCCGAATTAGGGTTCGATTTCAAGCACCCCGTTTCTTCGAAATTCTATTCTAGATCTTCAAGACTAATCATTCCCCACAAGAGTTTCGAGAAACGTCGACCGTGACTCGGTTTTCGAAGCACGTGCTTCAAACGTCCCAGATTAGGGATTCCGAATTAGGGTCCGATTTGAAGCACCCCGTTTCTACGAAATTCTATTCTAGATCTTCAAGACTAATCATTCCCCACAAGAGATTCGAGAAACGTCGACCGTGACTCGGTTTTAGAAGCACATACTTCAAACGTCCCAGATTAGGGATTCCGAATTAAAGTTCGATTTGAAGCACCCCGTTTCTTCGAAATTCTATTCTAGATCTTCAAGACTAATCATTCCCCACAAGAGTTTCGAGAAACGTCGACCGTGGCTCGGTTTTCGAAGAACGTACTTCAAACGCCCCAGATTAGGGATTCCGAATTAGGGTTCGATTTGAAGCACCCCGTTTCTTCGAAATTCTATTCTAGATCTTCAAGACTAATCATTCCCCACCAGAGTTTCGAGAAACGTCGACCGTGACTCGGTTTTCGAAGCACGTACTTTAAACGTCCCAGATTATGGATTCCGAATTAGGGTTCGATTTGAAGCACCCCGTTTCTCGAAATTCTTTTCTAGATCTTCAAGAATAATCATTCCCCACAAGAGTTTCGAGAAACGTCGAACGTGACTCGGTTTTCGAAGCACGTACTTCAAACGTCCCAGATTACGGATTCCGAATTAGGGTTCGATTTGAAGCACCCCGTTTCTTCGAAATTCTATTCTAGATCGTCAAGACTAATCATTCCCCACAAGAGTTTCGAGAAACGTCGACCGTGACTCGGTTTTCGAAGCACGTACTTCAAACGTTCCAGATTAGGGATTCCGAATTAGGGTTCGATTTGAAGCACCCCGTTTCTTCGAAATTCTATTCTAGATCTTCAAGACTAATCATTCCCCACAAAGAAATTCGAAAAGCGTCGACCGTGACTCGGTTTTCGAATCACGTACTTCAAACGTCCCAGATTAGGGATTCCGAATTAAGGATCGATTTGAAGCACCCCGTTTCTTCGAAATTCTATTCTAGATCTTCAAGACTAATCATTCCCCACAAGAGTTTCGAGAAACGTCGACTGTGACTCGGTTTTCGAAGCACGTACTTCAAACGTCCCAGATTAGGGATTCCGAATTAGGGTTCGATTTGAAGCACCCCATTTCTTCGAAATTCTATTCTAGATCTTCAAGACTAATCATTCCCCTCAAGAGTTTCGAGAAACGTCGACCGTGACTCGGTTTTCGAAGCACGTACTTCAAACGTCCCAGATTAGGGATTCCGAATTAGGGTTCGATTTGAAGCAGCCCGTTTCTTCGAAATTCTATTCTAGATCTTCAAGACTAATCATTCCCCACAAGAGTTTCGAGAAACGTCGACCGTGACTCGGTTTTCAAAGCACGTACTTTAAACGTCCAAGATTATGGATTCCGAATTAGGGTTCGATTTGAAGCACCCCGTTTCTTCGAAATTCTCTTCTAGATCTTCAAGACTAATCATTCCCCACAAGAGTTTCGAGAAACGTCGACCGTGACTCGGTTTTCGAAGCACGTACTTTAAACGTCCCAGATTATGGATTCCGAATTAGTGTACGATTTGAAGCACCCCGTTTCTTCGAAATTCTATTCTAGATCTTCAAGACTAATCATTCCCCACAAGAGTTTCGAGAAACGTCGACCGTGACTCGGTTTTCGAAGCACGTACTTCAAACGTCCCAGATTAGGGATTCCGAATTAGGGTTCGATTTGAAGCACCCCATTTCTTCGAAATTCTATTCTAGATCTTCAAGACTAATCATTCCCCACAAGAGTTTCGAGAAACGTCGACCGGGACTCGGTTTTCGAAGCACGTACTTCAAACGTCCCAGATTATGGATTCTGAATTAGGGTTCGATTTGAAGCACCCCGTTTATTCGAAATTCTATTCTAGATCTTCAAGACTAATCATTCCCCAAAAGAGTTTCGAGAAACGTCGACCGTGACTCGGTTCTCGAAACACGTACTTTAAACGTCCCAGATTAGGGATTCCGAATTAGGGTTCGATTTGAAGCACCCCGTTTCTTCGAAATTCTATTCTAGATCTTCAAGACTAATCATTCCCCACAAGAAATTCGAAAAACGTCGACCGTGACTCGGTTTTCGAAGCACGTACTTCAAACGTCCCAGATTAGGGATTCCGAATTAGGGTTCGATTTGAAGCACCCCGTTTCTTCGAAATTCTATTCTAGATCTTCAAGACTAATCATTCCCCAAAAGAGTTTCGAGAAACGTCGACCCTGACTCGGTTTTCGAAGAACGTACTTCAAACGTCCCAGATTAGGGATTCCGAATTAGGGTTCGATTTCAAGCACCCCGTTTCTTCGAAATTCTATTCTAGATCTTCAAGACTAATCATTCCCCACGAGAGTTTCGAGAAACGTCGACCGTGACTCGGTTTTCAAAGCACGTACTTCAAACGTCCCAGATTATGGATTCCGAATTAGGGTTCGATTTGAAGCACCCCGTCATTCCCCACAAGAGTTTCGAGAAACGTCGACCGTGACTCGGTTTTCGAAGCACGTACTTCAAACCTCCCAGATTAGGGATTCCGAATTAGGGTTCGATTTCAAGCACCCCGTTTCTTCGAAATTCTATTCTAGATCTTCAAGACTAATCATTCCCCACAAGAGTTTCGAGAAACGTCGACCGTGACTCGGTTTTCGAAGCACGTGCTTCAAACGTCCCAGATTAGGGATTCCGAATTAGGGTCCGATTTGAAGCACCCCGTTTCTACGAAATTCTATTCTAGATCTTCAAGACTAATCATTCCCCACAAGAGTTTCGAGAAACGTCGACCGTGACTTGGTTTTTGAAGCACGTACTTCAAACGTCCCAGATTAGGGATTCCGAATTAGGGTTCGATTTGAAGCACCCCATTTCTTCGAAATTCTATTCTAGATCTTCAAGACTAATCATTCCCCACAAGAGTTTCGAGAAACGTCGACCGGGACTCGGTTTTCGAAGCACGTACTTTAAACGTCCCAGATTATGGATTCCGAATTAGGGTTCGATTTGAAGCACCCCGTTTCTTCGAAATTCTATTCTAGATCTTCAAGACTAATCATTCCCCACAAGAGTTTCGAGAAACGTCGACCGTGACTCGGTTTTCGAAGCACGTACTTTAAACGTCCCAGATTATGGATTCGAAATTAGGGTTCGATTTGAAGCACCCCGTTTCTTCGAAATTATATTCTAGATCTTCAAGACTAATCATTCCCCACAAGAGTTTCGAGAAACGTCGACCGTGACTCGGTTTTCGAAGCACGTACTTCAAACGTTCCAGATTAGGGATTCCGAATTAGGGTTCGATTTGAAGCACCCCGTTTCTTCGAAATTCTATTCTAGATCTTCAAGACTAATCATTCCCCACAAAGAAATTCGAAAAGCGTCGACCGTGACTCGGTTTTCGAATCACGTACTTCAAACGTCCCAGATTAGGGATTCCGAATTAAGTATCGATTTGAAGCACCCCGTTTCTTCGAAATTCTATTCTAGATCTTCAAGACTAATCATTCCCCACAAGAGTTTCGAGAAACGTCGACTGTGACTCGGTTTTCGAAGCACGTACTTCAAACGTCCCAGATTAGGGATTCCGAATTAGGGTTCGATTTGAAGCACCCCGTTTCTTCGAAATTCTATTCTAGATCTTCAAGACTAATCATTCCCCACAAGAGTTTCGAGAAACGTCGACCGTGACTCGGTTTTCGAAGCACGTACTTCAAACGTCCCAGATTAGGGATTCCGAATTAAGGTTCGATTTGAAGCACCCCGTTTCTTCGAAATTCTATTCTAGATCTTCAAGACTTATCATTCCCCACAAGAGTTTCGAGAAACGTCGACCGGGACTCGGTTTTCGAAGCACGTACTTTAAACGTCCCAGATTATGGATTCCGAATTAGGGTTCGATTTGAAGCACCCCGTTTCTTCGAAATTCTATTCTAGATCTTCAAGAGTAATCATTCCCCACAAGAGTTTCGAGAAACGTCGACCGTGACTCGGTTTTCGAAGCACGTACTTCAAACGTCCCAGATTAGGGATTCCGAATTAGGGTTCGATTTGAAGCACCCCATTTCTTCGAAATTCTATTCTAGATCTTCAAGACTAATCATTCCCCACAAGAGTTTCGAGAAATGTCGACCGTGACTCGGTTTTCGAAACACGTACTTTAAACGTCCCAGATTAGGGATTCCGAATTAGGGTTCGATTTGAAGCACCCCGTTTCTTCGAAATTCTATTCTAGATCTTCAAGACTAATCATTCCCCACTAGATTTTCGAGAAACGTCGACCCTGACTCGGTTTTCGAAGAACGTACTTCAAACTTCCCAGATTAGGGATTCCGAATTAGGGTTCGATTTCAAGCACCCCGTTTCTTCGGAATTCTATTCTAGATCTTCAAGACTAATCATTCCCCACGAGAGTTTCGAGAAGCGTCGACCGTGACTCGGTTTTCAAAGCACGTACTTCAAACGTCCCAGATTATGGATTCCGAATTAGGGTTCGATTTGAAGCACCCCGTCATTCCCCACAAGAGTTTCGAGAAACGTCGACCGTGACTCGGTTTTCGAAGCACGTACTTCAAACGTCCCAGATTAGGGATTCCGAATTAGGGTTCGATTTGAAGCACCCCGTTTCTTCGAAATTCTATTCTAGATCTTCAAGACTAATCATTCCCCACAAGAGTTTCGAGAAACGTCGACCGTGACTCGGTTTTCGAAGCACGTACTTCAAACGTCCCAGATTAGGGATTCCGAATTAGGGTTCGATTTGAAGCACCCCGTTTCTTCGAAATTCTATTCTAGATCTTCAAGACTAATCATTCCCCACTAGATTTTCGAGAAACGTCGACCCTGACTCGGTTTTCGAAGAACGTACTTCAAACTTCCCAGATTAGGGATTCCGAATTAGGGTTCGATTTCAAGCACCCCGTTTCTTCGGAATTCTATTCTAGATCTTCAAGACTAATCATTCCCCACGAGAGTTTCGAGAAACGTCGACCGTGACTCGGTTTTCAAAGCACGTACTTCAAACGTCCCAGATTATGGATTCCGAATTAGGGTTCGATTTGAAGCACCCCGTCATTCCCCACAAGAGTTTCGAGAAACGTCGACCGTGGCTCGGTTTTCGAAGAACGTACTTCAAACGCCCCAGATTAGGGATTCCGAATTAGGGTTCGATTTGAAGCACCCCGTTTCTTCGAAATTCTATTCTAGATCTTCAAGACTAATCATTCCCCACCAGAGTTTCGAGAAACGTCGACCGTGACTCGGTTTTCGAAGCACGTACTTTAAACGTCCCAGATTATGGATTCCGAATTAGGGTTCGATTTGAAGCACCCCGTTTCTCGAAATTCTTTTCTAGATCTTCAAGAATAATCATTCCCCACAAGAGTTTCGAGAAACGTCGACCGTGACTCGGTTTTCGAAGCACGTACTTCAAACGTCCCAGATTAGGGATTCCGAATTAGGGTTCGATTTGAAGCACCCCGTTTATTCGAAATTCTATTCTAGTTCTTCAAGACTAATCATTCCCCACAAGAGTTTCGAGAAACGTCGACCGGGACTCGGTTTTCGAAGCACGTACTTCAGACGTCCCAGATTAGGGATTTCGAATTAGGGTTCGATTTGAAGCACCCCGTTTCTTCGAAATTCTATTCTAGATCTTCAAGACTAATCATTCCCCACAAGAGTTTCGAGAAACGTCGACCGTGACTCGGTTTTCGAAGCACGTTCAAACGTCCCAGATTAGGGATTCCGAATTAGGGTTCGATTTGAAGCACCCCGTTTATTCGAAATTCTATTCTAGTTCTTCAAGACTAATCATTCCCCACAAGAGTTTCGAGAAACGTCGACCGTGACTCGGTTTTCGAAGCACGTACGTCAAACGTCCCAGATTAGGGATTTCGAATTAGGCTTCGATGTGAAGCACCCCGTTTCTTCGAAATTCTATTCTAGATCTTCAAGACTAATCATTCCCCACAAGAAATTCGAAAAACGTCGACCGTGACTCGGTTTTCGAAGCACGTACTTCAAACGTCCCAGATTAGGGATTCCGAATTACGGTTCGATTTGAAGCACCCCGTTTCTTCGAAATTCTATTCTAGATCTTCAAGACTAATCATTCCCCACAAGAGTTTCGAGAAACGTCGACCGGGACTCGGTTTTCGAAGCACGTACTTCAGACGTCCCAGATTAGGGATTTCGAATTAGGGTTCGATTTGAAGCACCCCGTTTCTTCGAAATTCTATTCTAGATCTTCAAGACTAATCATTCCCCACAAGAGTTTCGAGAAACGTCGACCGTGACTCGGTTTTCGAAGCACGTTCAAACGTCCCAGATTAGGGATTCCGAATTAGGGTTCGATTTGAAGCACCCCGTTTATTCGAAATTCTATTCTAGTTCTTCAAGACTAATCATTCCCCACAAGAGTTTCGAGAAACGTCGACCGTGACTCGGTTTTCGAAGCACGTACGTTAAACGTCCCAGATTAGGGATTTCGAATTAGGCTTCGATGTGAAGCACCCCGTTTCTTCGAAATTCTATTCTAGATCTTCAAGACTAATCATTCCACACAAGAAATTCGAAAAACGTCGACCGTGACTCGGTTTTCGAAGCACGTACTTCAAACGTCCCAGATTAGGGATTCCGAATTACGGTTCGATTTGAAGCACCCCGTTTCTTCGAAATTCTATTCTAGATCTTCAAGACTAATCATTCCCCACAAGAGTTTCGAGAAACGTCGACCGGAACTCGGTTTTCGAAGCACGTACTTCAGACGTCCCAGATTAGGGATTTCGAATTAGGGTTCGATTTGAAGCACCCCGTTTCTTCGAAATTCTATTCTAGATCTTCAAGACTAATCATTCCCCACAAGAGTTTCGAGAAACGTCGACCGTGACTCGGTTTTCGAAGCACGTTCAAACGTCCCAGATTAGGGATTCCGAATTAGGGTTCGATTTGAAGCACCCCGTTTATTCGAAATTCTATTCTAGTTCTTCAAGACTAATCATTCCCCACAAGAGTTTCGAGAAACGTCGACCGTGACTCGGTTTTCGAAGCACGTACGTCAAACGTCCCAGATTAGGGATTTCGAATTAGGCTTCGATGTGAAGCACCCCGTTTCTTCGAAATTCTATTCTAGATCTTCAAGACTAATCATTCCCCACAAGAAATTCGAAAAACGTCGACCGTGACTCGGTTTTCGAAGCACGTACTTCAAACGTCCCAGATTAGGGATTCCGAATTACGGTTCGATTTGAAGCACCCCGTTTCTTCGAAATTCTATTCTAGATCTTCAAGACTAATCATTCCCCACCAGAGTTTCGAGAAACGTCGACCGTGACTCGGTTTTCGAAGCACGTACTTTAAACGTCCCAGATTATGGATTCCGAATTAGGGTTCGATTTGAAGCACCCCGTTTCTCGAAATTCTTTTCTAGATCTTCAAGAATAATCATTCCCCACAAGAGTTTCGAGAAACGTCGACCGTGACTCGGTTTTCGAAGCACGTACTTCAAACGTCCCAGATTAGGGATTCCGAATTAGGGTTCGATTTGAAGCACCCCGTTTATTCGAAATTCTATTCTAGTTCTTCAAGACTAATCATTCCCCACAAGAGTTTCGAGAAACGTCGACCGGGACTCGGTTTTCGAAGCACGTACTT
Source organism: Cucurbita pepo subsp. pepo (assembly GCF_057944985.1). Lineage (NCBI taxonomy): Eukaryota > Viridiplantae > Streptophyta > Magnoliopsida > Cucurbitales > Cucurbitaceae > Cucurbita > Cucurbita pepo. The sequence continues at coordinate 9,353,586 of NC_141808.1, forward strand.
CAGACGTCCCAGATTAGGGATTTCGAATTAGGGTTCGATTTGAAGCACCCCGTTTCTTCGAAATTCTATTCTAGATCTTCAAGACTAATCATTCCCCACAAGAGTTTCGAGAAACGTCGACCGTGACTCGGTTTTCGAAGCACGTTCAAACGTCCCAGATTAGGGATTCCGAATTAGGGTTCGATTTGAAGCACCCCGTTTATTCGAAATTCTATTCTAGTTCTTCAAGACTAATCATTCCCCACAAGAGTTTCGAGAAACGTCGACCGTGACTCGGTTTTCGAAGCACGTACGTCAAACGTCCCAGATTAGGGATTTCGAATTAGGCTTCGATGTGAAGCACCCCGTTTCTTCGAAATTCTATTCTAGATCTTCAAGACTAATCATTCCCCACAAGAAATTCGAAAAACGTCGACCGTGACTCGGTTTTCGAAGCACGTACTTCAAACGTCCCAGATTAGGGATTCCGAATTACGGTTCGATTTGAAGCACCCCGTTTCTTCGAAATTCTATTCTAGATCTTCAAGACTAATCATTCCCCACAAGAGTTTCGAGAAACGTCGACCGGGACTCGGTTTTCGAAGCACGTACTTCAGACGTCCCAGATTAGGGATTTCGAATTAGGGTTCGATTTGAAGCACCCCGTTTCTTCGAAATTCTATTCTAGATCTTCAAGACTAATCATTCCCCACAAGAGTTTCGAGAAACGTCGACCGTGACTCGGTTTTCGAAGCACGTTCAAACGTCCCAGATTAGGGATTCCGAATTAGGGTTCGATTTGAAGCACCCCGTTTATTCGAAATTCTATTCTAGTTCTTCAAGACTAATCATTCCCCACAAGAGTTTCGAGAAACGTCGACCGTGACTCGGTTTTCGAAGCACGTACGTTAAACGTCCCAGATTAGGGATTTCGAATTAGGCTTCGATGTGAAGCACCCCGTTTCTTCGAAATTCTATTCTAGATCTTCAAGACTAATCATTCCACACAAGAAATTCGAAAAACGTCGACCGTGACTCGGTTTTCGAAGCACGTACTTCAAACGTCCCAGATTAGGGATTCCGAATTACGGTTCGATTTGAAGCACCCCGTTTCTTCGAAATTCTATTCTAGATCTTCAAGACTAATCATTCCCCACAAGAGTTTCGAGAAACGTCGACCGGAACTCGGTTTTCGAAGCACGTACTTCAGACGTCCCAGATTAGGGATTTCGAATTAGGGTTCGATTTGAAGCACCCCGTTTCTTCGAAATTCTATTCTAGATCTTCAAGACTAATCATTCCCCACAAGAGTTTCGAGAAACGTCGACCGTGACTCGGTTTTCGAAGCACGTTCAAACGTCCCAGATTAGGGATTCCGAATTAGGGTTCGATTTGAAGCACCCCGTTTATTCGAAATTCTATTCTAGTTCTTCAAGACTAATCATTCCCCACAAGAGTTTCGAGAAACGTCGACCGTGACTCGGTTTTCGAAGCACGTACGTCAAACGTCCCAGATTAGGGATTTCGAATTAGGCTTCGATGTGAAGCACCCCGTTTCTTCGAAATTCTATTCTAGATCTTCAAGACTAATCATTCCCCACAAGAAATTCGAAAAACGTCGACCGTGACTCGGTTTTCGAAGCACGTACTTCAAACGTCCCAGATTAGGGATTCCGAATTACGGTTCGATTTGAAGCACCCCGTTTCTTCGAAATTCTATTCTAGATCTTCAAGACTAATCATTCCCCACCAGAGTTTCGAGAAACGTCGACCGTGACTCGGTTTTCGAAGCACGTACTTTAAACGTCCCAGATTATGGATTCCGAATTAGGGTTCGATTTGAAGCACCCCGTTTCTCGAAATTCTTTTCTAGATCTTCAAGAATAATCATTCCCCACAAGAGTTTCGAGAAACGTCGACCGTGACTCGGTTTTCGAAGCACGTACTTCAAACGTCCCAGATTAGGGATTCCGAATTAGGGTTCGATTTGAAGCACCCCGTTTATTCGAAATTCTATTCTAGTTCTTCAAGACTAATCATTCCCCACAAGAGTTTCGAGAAACGTCGACCGGGACTCGGTTTTCGAAGCACGTACTTCAGACGTCCCAGATTAGGGATTTCGAATTAGGGTTCGATTTGAAGCACCCCGTTTCTTCGAAATTCTATTCTAGATCTTCAAGACTAATCATTCCCCACAAGAGTTTCGAGAAACGTCGACCGTGACTCGGTTTTCGAAGCACGTTCAAACGTCCCAGATTAGGGATTCCGAATTAGGGTTCGATTTGAAGCACCCCGTTTATTCGAAATTCTATTCTAGTTCTTCAAGACTAATCATTCCCCACAAGAGTTTCGAGAAACGTCGACCGTGACTCGGTTTTCGAAGCACGTACGTCAAACGTCCCAGATTAGGGATTTCGAATTAGGCTTCGATGTGAAGCACCCCGTTTCTTCGAAATTCTATTCTAGATCTTCAAGACTAATCATTCCCCACAAGAAATTCGAAAAACGTCGACCGTGACTCGGTTTTCGAAGCACGTACTTCAAACGTCCCAGATTAGGGATTCCGAATTACGGTTCGATTTGAAGCACCCCGTTTCTTCGAAATTCTATTCTAGATCTTCAAGACTAATCATTCCCCACAAGAGTTTCGAGAAACGTCGACCGGGACTCGGTTTTCGAAGCACGTACTTCAGACGTCCCAGATTAGGGATTTCGAATTAGGGTTCGATTTGAAGCACCCCGTTTCTTCGAAATTCTATTCTAGATCTTCAAGACTAATCATTCCCCACAAGAGTTTCGAGAAACGTCGACCGTGACTCGGTTTTCGAAGCACGTTCAAACGTCCCAGATTAGGGATTCCGAATTAGGGTTCGATTTGAAGCACCCCGTTTATTCGAAATTCTATTCTAGTTCTTCAAGACTAATCATTCCCCACAAGAGTTTCGAGAAACGTCGACCGTGACTCGGTTTTCGAAGCACGTACGTTAAACGTCCCAGATTAGGGATTTCGAATTAGGCTTCGATGTGAAGCACCCCGTTTCTTCGAAATTCTATTCTAGATCTTCAAGACTAATCATTCCACACAAGAAATTCGAAAAACGTCGACCGTGACTCGGTTTTCGAAGCACGTACTTCAAACGTCCCAGATTAGGGATTCCGAATTACGGTTCGATTTGAAGCACCCCGTTTCTTCGAAATTCTATTCTAGATCTTCAAGACTAATCATTCCCCACAAGAGTTTCGAGAAACGTCGACCGGAACTCGGTTTTCGAAGCACGTACTTCAGACGTCCCAGATTAGGGATTTCGAATTAGGGTTCGATTTGAAGCACCCCGTTTCTTCGAAATTCTATTCTAGATCTTCAAGACTAATCATTCCCCACAAGAGTTTCGAGAAACGTCGACCGTGACTCGGTTTTCGAAGCACGTTCAAACGTCCCAGATTAGGGATTCCGAATTAGGGTTCGATTTGAAGCACCCCGTTTATTCGAAATTCTATTCTAGTTCTTCAAGACTAATCATTCCCCACAAGAGTTTCGAGAAACGTCGACCGTGACTCGGTTTTCGAAGCACGTACGTCAAACGTCCCAGATTAGGGATTTCGAATTAGGCTTCGATGTGAAGCACCCCGTTTCTTCGAAATTCTATTCTAGATCTTCAAGACTAATCATTCCCCACAAGAAATTCGAAAAACGTCGACCGTGACTCGGTTTTCGAAGCACGTACTTCAAACGTCCCAGATTAGGGATTCCGAATTACGGTTCGATTTGAAGCACCCCGTTTCTTCGAAATTCTATTCTAGATCTTCAAGACTAATCATTCCCCACAAGAGTTTCGAGAAACGTCGACCGGGACTCGGTTTTCGAAGCACGTACTTCAGACGTCCCAGATTAGGGATTTCGAATTAGGGTTCGATTTGAAGCACCCCGTTTCTTCGAAATTCTATTCTAGATCTTCAAGACTAATCATTCCCCACAAGAGTTTCGAGAAACGTCGACCGTGACTCGGTTTTCGAAGCACGTTCAAACGTCCCAGATTAGGGATTCCGAATTAGGGTTCGATTTGAAGCACCCCGTTTATTCGAAATTCTATTCTAGTTCTTCAAGACTAATCATTCCCCACAAGAGTTTCGAGAAACGTCGACCGTGACTCGGTTTTCGAAGCACGTACGTCAAACGTCCCAGATTAGGGATTTCGAATTAGGCTTCGATGTGAAGCACCCCGTTTCTTCGAAATTCTATTCTAGATCTTCAAGACTACTCATTCCCCACAAGAAATTCGAAAAACGTCGACCGTGACTCGGTTTTCGAAGCACGTACTTCAAACGTCCCAGATTAGGGATTCCGAATTACGGTTCGATTTGAAGCACCCCGTTTCTTCGAAATTCTATTCTAGATCTTCAAGACTAATCATTCCCCACAAGAGTTTCGAGAAACGTCGACCGGGACTCGGTTTTCGAAGCACGTACTTCAGACGTCCCAGATTAGGGATTCCGAATTAGGGTTCGATTTGAAGCACCCCGTTTCTTCGAAATTCTATTCTAGATCTTCAAGACTAATCATTCCCCACAAGAGTTTCGAGAAACGTCGACCGTGACTCGGTTTTCGAAGCACGTTCAAACGTCCCAGATTAGGGATTCCGAATTAGGGTTCGATTTGAAGCACCCCGTTTATTCGAAATTCTATTCTAGTTCTTCAAGACTAATCATTCCCCACAAGAGTTTCGAGAAACGTCGACCGTGACTCGGTTTTCGAAGCACGTACGTCAAACGTACCAGATTAGGGATTTCGAATTAGGCTTCGATTTGAAGCACCCCGTTTCTTCGAAATTCTATTCTAGATCTTCAAGACTAATCATTCCCCACAAGAAATTCAAAAAACGTCGACCGTGACTTGATTTTCGAAGCACGTACTTCAAACGTCCCAGATTAGGGATTCCGAATTAGGGTTCGATTTGAAGCACCCCGTCATTCCCCACAAGAGTTTCGAGAAACGTCGACCGTGACTCGGTTTTCGAAGCACGTACTTCAAACCTCCCAGATTAGGGATTCCGAATTAGGGTTCGATTTCAAGCACCCCGTTTCTTCGAAATTCTATTCTAGATCTTCAAGACTAATCATTCCCCACAAGAGTTTCGAGAAACGTCGACCGTGACTCGGTTTTCGAAGCACGTACGTCAAACGTCCCAGATTAGGGATTTCGAATTAGGCTTCGATGTGAAGCACCCCGTTTCTTCGAAATTCTATTCTAGATCTTCAAGACTAATCATTCCCCACAAGAGTTTCGAGAAACGTCGACCGGGACTCGGTTTTCGAAGCACGTACTTCAGACGTCCAAGATTAGGGATTTCGAATTAGGGTTCGATTTGAAGCACCCCGTTTCTTCGAAATTCTATTCTAGATCTTCAAGACTAATCATTCCCCACCAGAGTTTCGAGAAACGTCGACCGTGACTCGGTTTTCGAAGCACGTACTTTAAACGTCCCAGATTATGGATTCCGAATTAGGGTTCGATTTGAAGCACCCCGTTTCTCGAAATTCTTTTCTAGATCTTCAAGAATAATCATTCCCCACAAGAGTTTCAAGAAACGTCGACCGTGACTCGGTTTTCGAAGCACGTACTTCAAACGTCCCAGATTAGGGATTCCGAATTAGGGTTCGATTTGAAGCACCCCGTTTCTTCGAAATTCTAATCTAGATCTTCAAGACTAATCATTCCCCACAAGAGTTTCGAGAAACGTCGACCGTGACTCGGTTTTCGAAGCACGTACTTCAAACGTTCCAGATTAGGGATTCCGAATTAGGGTTCGATTTGAAGCACCCCGTTTCTTCGAAATTCTATTCTAGATCTTCAAGACTAATCATTCCCCACAAAGAAATTCGAAAAGCGTCGACCGTGACTCGGTTTTCGAATCACGTACTTCAAACGTCCCAGATTAGGGATTCCGAATTAAGGATCGATTTGAAGCACCCCGTTTCTTCGAAATTCTATTCTAGATCTTCAAGACTAATCATTCCCCACAAGAGTTTCGAGAAACGTCGACTGTGACTCGGTTTTCGAAGCACGTACTTCAAACGTCCCAGATTAGGGATTCCGAATTAGGGTTCGATTTGAAGCACCCCGTTTCTTCGAAATTATATTCTAGATCTTCAAGACTAATCATTCCCCACAAGAGTTTCGAGAAACGTCGACCGTGACTCGGTTTTCGAAGCACGTACTTCAAACGTTCCAGATTAGGGATTCCGAATTAGGGTTCGATTTGAAGCACCCCGTTTCTTCGAAATTCTATTCTAGATCTTCAAGACTAATCATTCCCCACAAAGAAATTCGAAAAGCGTCGACCGTGACTCGGTTTTCGAATCACGTACTTCAAACGTCCCAGATTAGGGATTCCGAATTAGGGTTCGATTTGAAGCACCCCGTTTCTTCGAAATTCTATTCTAGATCTTCAAGACTAATCATTCCCCACAAGAGTTTCGAGAAACGTCGACCGTGACTCGGTTTTCGAAGCACGTACTTTAAACGTCCCAGATTAGGGATTCCGAATTAGGGTTCGATTTGAAGCACCCCGTTTCTTCGAAATTCTATTCTAGATCTTCAAGACTAATCACTCCCCACAAGAGTTTCGAGAAACGTCGACCCTGACTCGGTTTTCGAAGAACGTACTTCAAACGTCCCAGATTATGGATTCTGAATTAGGGTTCGATTTGAAGCACCCCGTTTATTCGAAATTCTATTCTAGATCTTCAAGACTAATCATTCCCCACAAGAGTTTCGAGAGACGTCGACCGTGACTCGGTTTTCGAAGCACGTACTTTAAACGTCCCAGATTATGGATTCCGAATTAGGGTTCGATCTGAAGCACCCCGTTTCTTCGAAATTCTATTCTAGATCTTCAAGACTAATCATTCCCCACAAGAGTTTCGAGAAACGTCGACCGTGACTCGGTTTTCGAAGCACGTACTTCAAACGTCCCAGATTAGGGATTCCGAATTAGGGTTCGATTTGAAGCACCCCGTTTCTTCGAAATTCTATTCTAGATCTTCAAGACTAATCATTCCCCACAAGAGTTTCGAGAAACGTCGACCGTGACTCGGTTTTCGAATCACGTACTTTAAACGTCCCAGATTATGGATTCCGAATTAAGTATCGATTTGAAGCACCCCGTTTCTTCGAAATTCTATTCTAGATCTTCAAGACTAATCATTCCCCACAAGAGTTTCGAGAAACGTCGACTGTGACTCGGTTTTCGAAGCACGTACTTCAAACGTCCCAGATTAGGGATTCCGAATTAGGGTTCGATTTGAAGCACCCCGTTTCTTCGAAATTCTATTCTAGATCTTCAAGACTAATCATTCCCCACAAGAGTTTCGAGAAACGTCGACCGTGACTCGGTTTTCGAAGCACGTACTTCAAACGTCCCAGATTAGGGATTCCGAATTAAGGTTCGATTTGAAGCACCCCGTTTCTTCGAAATTCTATTCTAGATCTTCAAGACTAATCACTCCCCACAAGAGTTTCGCGAAACGTCGACCGTGACTCGGTTTTCGAAACACGTACTTTAAACGTCCCAGATTAGGGATTCCGAATTAGGGTGCGATTTGAAGCACCCCGTTTCTTCGAAATTCTATTCTAGATCTTCAAGACTAATCATTCCCCACAAGAGTTTCGAGAAACGTCGACCGTGACTCGGTTTTCGAAGCACGTACTTTAAACGTCCCAGATTATGGATTCCGAATTAGGGTTCGATCTGAAGCACCCCGTTTCTTCGAAATTCTATTCTAGATCTTCAAGACTAATCATTCCCCACAAGAGTTTCGAGAAACGTCGACCGTGACTCGGTTTTCGAAGCACGTACGTCAAACGTCCCAGATTAGGGATTTCGAATTAGGCTTCGATTTGAAGCACCCCGTTTCTTCGAAATTCTATTCTAGATCTTCAAGACTAATCATTCCCCACAAGAAATTCGAGAAACGACGACCGTGACTCGGTTTTCGAAGCACGTACTTCAAACGTCCCAGATTAGGGATTCCGAATTACGGTTCGATTTGAAGCACCCCGTTTATTCGAAATTCTATTCTAGATCTTCAAGACTAATCATTCCCCACAAGAGTTTCGAGAAACGTCGACCCTGACTCGGTTTTCGAAGAACGTACTTCAAACTTCCCAGATTAGGGATTCCGAATTAGGGTTCGATTTCAAGCACCCCGTTTCTTCGGAATTCTATTCTAGATCTTCAAGACTAATCATTCCCCACGAGAGTTTCGAGAAACGTCGACCGTGACTCGGTTTTCAAAGCACGTACTTCAAACGTCCCAGATTATGGATTCCGAATTAGGGTTCGATTTGAAGCACCCCGTCATTCCCCACAAGAAATTCGAGAAACGACGACCGTGACTCGGTTTTCGAAGCACGTACTTCAAACGTCCCAGATTAGGGATTCCGAATTACGGTTCGATTTGAAGCACCCCGTTTATTCGAAATTCTATTCTAGATCTTCAAGACTAATCATTCCCCACAAGAGTTTCGAGAAACGTCGACCCTGACTCGGTTTTCGAAGAACGTACTTCAAACGTCCCAGATTAGGGATTCCGAATTAGGGTTCGATTTGAAGCACCCCGTTTCTTCGAAATTCTATTCTAGATCTTCAAGACTAATCATTCCCCACAAGAGTTTCGAGAAACGTCGACCGTGACTCAGTTTTCGAAGCACGTTCAAACGTCCCAGATTAGGGATTCCGAATTAGGGTTCGATTTGAAGCACCCCGTTTATTCGAAATTCTATTCTAGTTCTTCAAGACTAATCATTCCCCACAAGAGTTTCGAGAAACGTCGACCGTGACTCGGTTTTCGAAGCACGTACGTCAAACGTCCCAGATTAGGGATTCCGAATTAGGGTTCTATTTGAAGCACCCCGTTTCTTCGAAATTCTATTCTAGATCTTCAAGACTAATCATTCCCCACAAGAGTTTCGAGAAACGTCGACCGGGACTCGGTTTTCGAAGCACGTACTTCAGACGTCCCAGATTAGGGATTTCGAATTAGGGTTCGATTTGAAGCACCCCGTTTCTTCGAAATTCTATTCTAGATCTTCAAGACTAATCATTCCCCACAAGAGTTTCGAGAAACGTCGACCGTGACTCGGTTTTCGAAGCACGTTCAAACGTCCCAGATTAGGGATTCCGAATTAGGGTTCGATTTGAAGCACCCCGTTTATTCGAAATTCTATTCTAGTTCTTCAAGACTAATCATTCCCCACAAGATTTTCGAGAAACGTCGACCGTGACTCGGTTTTCGAAGCACGTACGTCAAACGTCCCAGATTAGGGATTTCGAATTAGGCTTCGATTTGAAGCACCCCGTTTCTTCGAAATTCTATTCTAGATCTTCAAGACTAATCATTCCCCACAAGAAATTCAAAAAACGTCGACCGTGACTTGATTTTCGAAGCACGTACTTCAAACGTCCCAGATTAGGGATTCCGAATTAGGGTTCGATTTGAAGCACCCCGTTTATTCGAAATTCTATTCTAGATCTTCTAGACTAATCATTCCCCACAAGAGTTTCGAGAAACGTCGACCGTGACTCGGTTTTCGAAGCACGTACTTCAAACGTCCCAGATTAGGGATTCCGAATTAGGGTTCGATTTGAAGCACCCCGTTTCTTCGAAATTCTATTCTAGATCTTCAAGACTAATCATTCCCCACAAGAGTTTCGAGAAACGTCGACCGTGACTCGGTTTTCGAAGCACGTACTTCAAACGTCCCAGATTATGGATTCCGAATTAGGGTTCGATTTGAAGCACTTCGTTTCTTCGAAATTCTATTCTAGATCTACAAGACTAATCATTTCCCACAAGAGTTTCGAGAAACGTCGACCGTGACTCGGTTTTCGAAGCACGTACTTCAAACGTCCCAGATTAGGGATTCCGAATTAGGGTTCGATTTGAAGCACCCCGTTTCTTCGAAATTCTATTCTAGATCTTCAAGACTAATCATTCCCCACAAGAGTTTCGAGAAACGTCGACCGTGACTCGGTTTTCGAAGCACGTACGTCAAACGTCCCAGATTAGGGATTTCGAATTAGGCTTCGATTTGAAGCACCCCGTTTCTTCGAAATTCTATTCTAGATCTTCAAGACTAATCATTCCCCACAAGAAATTCGAAAAACGTCGACCATGACTCAGTTTTCGAAGCACGTACTTCAAACGTCCCAGATTAGGGATTCCGAATTAGGGTTCGATTTGAAGCACCCCGTTTCTTCGAAATTCTATTCTAGATCTTCAAGACTAATCATTCCCCACAAGAGTTTCGAGAAACGTCGACCGTGACTCGGTTTTCGAAGCACGTACTTCAAACGTCCCAGATTAGGGATTCCGAATTAGGGTTCGATTTGAAGCACCCCGTTTCTTCGAAATTCTATTCTAGATCTTCTAGACTGATCATTCCCCACAAGAGTTTCGAGAAACGTCGACCGTGACTCGGTTTTCAAAGCACGTACTTCAAACGTCCCAGATTAGGGATTTCGAATTAGGCTTCGATTTGAAGCACCCCGTTTCTTCGAAATTCTATTCTAGATCTTCAAGACTAATCATTCCCCACAAGAGTTTCGAGAAACGTCGACCGGGACTCGGTTTTCGAAGCACGTACTTCAGACGTCCCAGATTAGGGATTTCGAATTAGGGTTCGATTTGAAGCACCCCGTTTCTTCGAAATTCTATTCTAGATCTTCAAGACTAATCATTCCCCACAAGAGTTTCGAGAAACGTCGACCGTGACTCGGTTTTCGAAGCACGTTCAAACGTCCCAGATTAGGGATTCCGAATTAGGGTTCGATTTGAAGCACCCCGTTTATTCGAAATTCTATTCTAGTTCTTCAAGACTAATCATTCCCCACAAGAGTTTCGAGAAACGTCGACCGTGACTCGGTTTTCGAAGCACGTACGTCAAACGTCCCAGATTAGGGATTCCGAATTAGGGTTCGATTTGAAGCACCCCGTTTCTTCGAAATTCTATTCTAGATCTTCAAGACTAATCATTCCCCACAAGAGTTTCGAGAAACGTCGACCGGGACTCGGTTTTCGAAGCACGTACTTCAGACGTCCCAGATTAGGGATTTCGAATTAGGGTTCGATTTGAAGCACCCCGTTTCTTCGAAATTCTATTCTAGATCTTCAAGACTAATCATTCCCCACAAGAGTTTCGAGAAACGTCGACCGTGACTCGGTTTTCGAAGCACGTACTTCAAACGTCCCAGATTATGGATTCCGAATTAGGGTTCGATTTGAAGCACTTCGTTTCTTCGAAATTCTATTCTAGATCTACAAGACTAATCATTTCCCACAAGAGTTTCGAGAAACGTCGACCGTGACTCGGTTTTCGAAGCACGTACTTCAAACGTCCCAGATTAGGGATTCCGAATTACGGTTCGATTTGAAGCACCCCGTTTCTTCGAAATTCTATTCTAGATCTTCAAGACTAATCATTCCCCACAAGAGTTTCGAGAAACGTCGACCGGGACTCGGTTTTCGAAGCATGTACTTCAGACGTCCCAGATTAGGGATTTCGAATTAGGGTTCGATTTGAAGCACCCCGTTTCTTCGAAATTCTATTCTAGATCTTCAAGACTAATCATTCCCCACAAGAGTTTCGAGAAACGTCGACCGTGACTCAGTTTTCGAAGCACGTTCAAACGTCCCAGATTAGGGATTCCGAATTAGGGTTCGATTTGAAGCACCCCGTTTCTTCGAAATTCTATTCTAGATGTTCAAGACTAATCATTCCCCACAAGAGTTTCGAGAAACGTCGACCGTGACTCGGTTTTCGAAGCACGTACTTCAAATGTCCTAGATTATGGATTCTGAATTAGGGTTCGATTTGAAGCACCCCGTTTCTTCGAAATTCTATTCTAGATCTTCAAGACTAATCATTCCCCACAAGAGTTTCGAGAAACGTCGACCGGGACTCGGTTTTCGAAGCACGTACTTCAGACGTCCCAGATTAGGGATTTCGAATTAGGGTTCGATTTGAAGCACCCCGTTTCTTCGAAATTCTATTCTAGATCTTCAAGACTAATCATTCCCCACAAGAGTTTCGAGAAACGTCGACCGTGACTCGGTTTTCGAAGCACGTACTTCAAACGTCCCAGATTAGGGATTCTGAATTAGGGTTCGATTTGAAGCACCCCGTTTCTTCGAAATTCTATTCTAGATCTTCAAGACTAATCATTCCCCACAAGAGTTTCGAGAAACGTCGACCGTGACTCGGTTTTCGAAATACGTACTTCAAACGTCCCAGATTATGGATTTCGAATTGGGGTTCGATTTGAAGCACCCCGTTTCTTCGAAATTCTATTCTAGATCTTCAAGACTAATCATTCCCCACAAGAGTTTCGAGAAACGTCGACCGTGACTCGGTTTTCGAAGCACGTACTTCAGACGTCCCAGATTAGGGATTTCGAATTAGGGTTCGATTTGAAGCACCCCGTTTCTTCGAAATTCTATTCTAGATCTTCAAGACTAATCATTCCCCACAAGAGTTTCGAGAAACGTCGACCGTGACTCGGTTTTCGAAGCACGTTCAAACGTCCCAGATTAGGGATTCCGAATTAGGGTTCGATTTGAAGCACCCCGTTTATTCGAAATTCTATTCTAGTTCTTCAAGACTAATCATTCCCCACAAGAGTTTCGAGAAATGTCGACCGTGACTCGGTTTTCGAAGCACGTACGTCAAACGTCCCAGATTAGGGATTCCGAATTAGGGTTCGATTTGAAGCACCCCGTTTCTTCGAAATTCTATTCTAGATCTTCAAGACTAATCATTCCCCACAAGAGTTTCGAGAAACGTCGACCGGGACTCGGTTTTCGAAGCACGTACTTCAGACGTCCCAGATTAGGGATTTCGAATTAGGGTTCGATTTGAAGCACCCCGTTTCTTCGAAATTCTATTCTAGATCTTCAAGACTAATCATTCCCCACAAGAGTTTCGAGAAACGTCGACCGTGACTCGGTTTTCGAAGCACGTACTTCAAACGTCCCAGATTATGGATTCCGAATTAGGGTTCGATTTGAAGCACTTCGTTTCTTCGAAATTCTATTCTAGATCTACAAGACTAATCATTTCCCACAAGAGTTTCGAGAAACGTCGACCGTGACTCGGTTTTCGAAGCACGTACTTCAAACGTCCCAGATTAGGGATTCCGAATTACGGTTCGATTTGAAGCACCCCGTTTCTTCGAAATTCTATTCTAGATCTTCAAGACTAATCATTCCCCACAAGAGTTTCGAGAAACGTCGACCGGGACTCGGTTTTCGAAGCACGTACTTCAGACGTCCCAGATTAGGGATTTCGAATTAGGGTTCGATTTGAAGCACCCCGTTTCTTCGAAATTCTATTCTAGATCTTCAAGACTAATCATTCCCCACAAGAGTTTCGAGAAACGTCGACCGTGACTCAGTTTTCGAAGCACGTTCAAACGTCCCAGATTAGGGATTCCGAATTAGGGTTCGATTTGAAGCACCCCGTTTCTTCGAAATTCTATTCTAGATGTTCAAGACTAATCATTCCCCACAAGAGTTTCGAGAAACGTCGACCGTGACTCGGTTTTCGAAGCACGTACTTCAAATGTCCTAGATTATGGATTCTGAATTAGGGTTCGATTTGAAGCACCCCGTTTCTTCGAAATTCTATTCTAGATCTTCAAGACTAATCATTCCCCACAAGAGTTTCGAGAAACGTCGACCGGGACTCGGTTTTCGAAGCACGTACTTCAGACGTCCCAGATTAGGGATTTCGAATTAGGGTTCGATTTGAAGCACCCCGTTTCTTCGAAATTCTATTCTAGATCTTCAAGACTAATCATTCCCCACAAGAGTTTCGAGAAACGTCGACCGTGACTCGGTTTTCGAAGCACGTACGTCAAACGTCCCAGATTAGGGATTCCGAATTAGGGTTCTATTTGAAGCACCCCGTTTCTTCGAAATTCTATTCTAGATCTTCAAGACTAATCATTCCCCACAAGAGTTTCGAGAAACGTCGACCGGGACTCGGTTTTCGAAGCACGTACTTCAGACGTCCCAGATTAGGGATTTCGAATTAGGGTTCGATTTGAAGCACCCCGTTTCTTCGAAATTCTATTCTAGATCTTCAAGACTAATCATTCCCCACAAGAGTTTCGAGAAACGTCGACCGTGACTCGGTTTTCGAAGCACGTTCAAACGTCCCAGATTAGGGATTCCGAATTAGGGTTCGATTTGAAGCACCCCGTTTATTCGAAATTCTATTCTAGTTCTTCAAGACTAATCATTCCCCACAAGATTTTCGAGAAACGTCGACCGTGACTCGGTTTTCGAAGCACGTACGTCAAACGTCCCAGATTAGGGATTTCGAATTAGGCTTCGATTTGAAGCACCCCGTTTCTTCGAAATTCTATTCTAGATCTTCAAGACTAATCATTCCCCACAAGAAATTCAAAAAACGTCGACCGTGACTTGATTTTCGAAGCACGTACTTCAAACGTCCCAGATTAGGGATTCCGAATTAGGGTTCGATTTGAAGCACCCCGTTTATTCGAAATTCTATTCTAGATCTTCTAGACTAATCATTCCCCACAAGAGTTTCGAGAAACGTCGACCGTGACTCGGTTTTCGAAGCACGTACTTCAAACGTCCCAGATTAGGGATTCCGAATTAGGGTTCGATTTGAAGCACCCCGTTTCTTCGAAATTCTATTCTAGATCTTCAAGACTAATCATTCCCCACAAGAGTTTCGAGAAACGTCGACCGTGACTCGGTTTTCGAAGCACGTACGTCAAACGTCCCAGATTAGGGATTTTGAATTAGGCTTCGATGTGAAGCACCCCGTTTCTTCGAAATTCTATTCTAGATCTTCAAGACTAATCATTCCCCACAAGAAATTCGAAAAACGTCGACCGTGACTCGGTTTTCGAAGCACGTACTTCAAACGTCCCAGATTAGGGATTCCGAATTACGGTTCGATTTGAAGCACCCCGTTTCTTCGAAATTCTATTCTAGATCTTCAAGACTAATCATTCCCCACAAGAGTTTCGAGAAACGTCGACCGGGACTCGGTTTTCGAAGCACGTACTTCAGACGTCCCAGATTAGGGATTTCGAATTAGGGTTCGATTTGAAGCACCCCGTTTCTTCGAAATTCTATTCTAGATCTTCAAGACTAATCATTCCCCACAAGAAATTCAAAAAACGTCGACCGTGACTTGATTTTCGAAGCACGTACTTCAAACGTCCCAGATTAGGGATTCCGAATTAGGGTTCGATTTGAAGCACCCCGTTTATTCGAAATTCTATTCTAGATCTTCAAGACTAATCATTCCCCACAAGAGTTTCGAGAAACGTCGACCGTGACTCGGTTTTCGAAGCACGTACTTCAAACGTCCCAGATTAGGGATTCCGAATTAGGGTTCGATTTGAAGCACCCCGTTTATTCGAAATTCTATTCTAGATCTTCAAGACTAATCATTCCCCACAAGAGTTTCGAGAAACGTCGACCGTGACTCGGTTTTCGAAGCACGTACTTCAAACGTCCCAGATTAGGGATTCCGAATTAGGGTTCGATTTGAAGCACCCCGTTTCTTCGAAATTCTATTCTAGATCTTCAAGACTAATCATTCCCCACAAGAGTTTCGAGAAACGTCGACCGTGACTCGGTTTTCGAAGCACGTACGTCAAACGTCCCAGATTAGGGATTTCGAATTAGGCTTCGATTTGAAGCACCCCGTTTCTTCGAAATTCTATTCTAGATCTTCAAGACTAATCATTCCCCACAAGAAATTCGAAAAACGTTGACCGTGACTCGGTTTTCGAAGCACGTACTTCAAACGTCCCAGATTAGGGATTCCGAATTACGGTTCGATTTGAAGCACCCCGTTTATTCGAAATTCTATTCTAGATCTTCAAGACTAATCATTCCCCACAAGAGTTTCGAGAAACGTCCACCGTGACTCGGTTTTCGAAGCACGTACTTCAGACGTCCCAGATTAGGGATTCCGAATTAGGGTTCTATTTGAAGCACCCCGTTTCTTCGAAATTCTATTCTAGATCTTCAAGACTAATCATTCCCCACAAGAGTTTCGAGAAACGTCGACCGTGACTCGGTTTTCGAAGCACGTACTTCAAACGTCCCAGATTATGGATTCCGAATTAGGGTTCGATTTGAAGCACTTCGTTTCTTCGAAATTCTATTCTAGATCTACAAGACTAATCATTTCCCACAAGAGTTTCGAGAAACGTCGACCGTGACTCGGTTTTCGAAGCACGTACTTCAAACGTCCCAGATTAGGGATTCCGAATTAGGGTTCGATTTGAAGCACCCCGTTTCTTCGAAATTCTATTCTAGATCTTCAAGACTAATCATTCCCCACAAGAGTTTCGAGAAACGTCGACCGTGACTCGGTTTTCGAAGCACGTACGTCAAACGTCCCAGATTAGGGATTTTGAATTAGGCTTCGATGTGAAGCACCCCGTTTCTTCGAAATTCTATTCTAGATCTTCAAGACTAATCATTCCCCACAAGAAATTCGAAAAACGTCGACCGTGACTCGGTTTTCGAAGCACGTACTTCAAACGTCCCAGATTAGGGATTCCGAATTACGGTTCGATTTGAAGCACCCCGTTTCTTCGAAATTCTATTCTAGATCTTCAAGACTAATCATTCCCCACAAGAGTTTCGAGAAACGTCGACCGGGACTCGGTTTTCGAAGCACGTACTTCAGACGTCCCAGATTAGGGATTTCGAATTAGGGTTCGATTTGAAGCACCCCGTTTATTCGAAATTCTATTCTAGTTCTTCAAGACTAATCATTCCCCACAAGAGTTTCGAGAAACGTCGACCGTGACTCGGTTTTCGAAGCACGTACTTCAAACGTCCCAGATTATGGATTCCGAATTAGGGTTCGATTTGAAGCACCCCGTTTATTCGAAATTTCATTCTAGATCTTCAAGACTAATCATTCCCCACAAGAGTTTCGAGAAACGTCGACCGTGACTCGGTTTTCGAAGAACGTACTTCAAACGTCCCAGATTAGGGATTCCGAATTAGGGTTCGATTTGAAGCACCCCGTTTATTCGAAATTCTATTCTAGATCTTCAAGACTAATCATTTCCCACAAGAGTTTCGAGAAACGTCGACCGTGACTTGGTTTTCGAAACACGTACTTCAAACGTCCCAAATTATGGATTCCGAATTAAGGTTCGATTTGAAGCACCCCGTTTCTTCGAAAATCTATTCTAGATCTTCAAGACTAATCATTCCCCACAAGAAATTCGAAAAACGTCGACCGTGACTCGGTTTTCGAAGCACGTACTTCAAACGTCCCAGATTAGGGATTCCGAATTAGGGTTCGATTTGAAGCACCCCGTTTCTTCGAAATTCTATTCTAGATCTTCAAGACTAATCATTCCCCACAAGAGTTTCGAGAAACGTCGACCGTGACTCGGTTTTCGAAGAACGTACTTCAAACGTCCCAGATTAGGGATTCCGAATTAGGGTTCGATTTGAAGCACCCCGTTTCTTCGAAATTCTATTCTAGATCTTCAAGACTAATCATTCCCCACAAGAGTTTCGAGAAACGTTGACCGTGACTCGGTTTTCGAAGCACGTACTTCAGACGTCCCAGATTAGGGATTCCAAATTAGGGTTCTATTTGAAGCACCCCGTTTATTCGAAATTCTATTCTAGATCTTCAAGACTAATCATTCCCCACAAGAGTTTCGAGAAACGTCGACCGTGACTCAGTTTTCGAAGCACGTACTACAAACGTCCCAGATTATGGATTCCGAATTAGGGTTCGATTTGAAGAACCCCGTTTATTTGAAATTCTATTCTAGATCTTCAAGACTAATCATTCCCCAAAAGAGTTTCGAGAAACGTCGACCCTGACTCGGTTTTCGAAGAACGTACTTCAAACGTCCCAGATTAGGGATTCCGAATTAGGGTTCTATTTGAAGCACCCCGTTTATTCGAAATTCTATTCTAGATCTTCAAGACTAATCATTCCCCACAAGAGTTTCGAGAAACGTCGACCGTGACTCGGTTTTCGAAGCACGTACTTCAAACGTCCAAGATTCGGGATTCCGAATTAAGGTTCGATTTGAAGCACCCCGTTTCTTCGAAATTCTATTCTAGATGTTCAAGACTAATCATTCCCCACAAGAGTTTCGAGAAACGTCGACCGTGACTCGGTTTTCGAAGCACGTACTTCAAATGTCCTAGATTATGGATTCTGAATTAGGGTTCGATTTGAAGCACCCCGTTTATTCGAAATTCTATTCTAGATCTTCAAGACTAATCATTCCCCACAAGAGTTTCGAGAAACGTCGACCGTGACTCGGTTTTCGAAGCACGTACTTTAAACGTCCCAGTTTAGGGATTCCGAATTAGAGTTCGATTTGAAGCACCCCGTTTCTTCGAAATTCTATTCTAGATCTTCAAGACTAATCATTCCCCACAAGAAATTCGAAAAATGTCGACCGTGACTCGGTTGTCGAAGCACGTACTTCAAACGTCCCAGATTAGGGATTCCGAATTAAGGTTCGATTTGAAGCACCCCGTTTCTTCGAAATTCTATTCTAGATCTTCTAGACTAATCATTCCCCACAAGAGTTTCGAGAAACGTCGACCGTGACTCGGTTTTCGAAGCACGTACTTCAAACGTCCAAGATTATGGATTCTGAATTAGGGTTCGATTTGAAGCACTTCGTTTCTTCGAAATTCTATTCTAGATCTACAAGACTAATCATTTCCCACACGAGTTTCAAGAAACGTCGTCCGTGACTCGGTTTTCGAAGCACGTACTTCAAACGTCCCAGATTAGGGATTCCGAATTACGGTTCGATTTGAAGCACCCCGTCTCTTCGAAATTCTATTCTAGATCTTCAAGACTAATCATTCCCCACAAGAGTTTCGAGAAACGTCGACCGTGACTCGGTTTTCGAAGCACGTACTTCAAACGTCCCAGATTAGGGATTCCGAATTAGGGTTCGATTTGAAGCACCCCGTTTCTTCGAAATTCTATTCTAGATCTTCAAGACTAATCATTCCCCACAAGAGTTTCGAGAAACGTCGACCGTGACTCGGTTTTCGAAGCACGTACTTCAAACGTCCCAGATTATGGATTCTGAAATAGGGTTCGATTTGAAGCACCCCGTTTATTCGAAATTCTATTCTAGATCTTCAAGACTAATCATTCCCCACAAGAGTTTCGAGAAACGTCGACCGTGACTCGGTTTTCGAAGCACGTACTTCAAACGTCCCAGATTAGGGATTCCGAATTAGGGTTCGATTTGAAGCACCCCGTTTATTCGAAATTCTATTCTAGTTCTTCAAGACTAATCATTCCCCACAAGAGTTTCGAGAAACGTCGACCGTGACTCGATTTTCGAAACACGTACTTCAAACGTCCCAGATTATGGATTCCGAATTAAGGTTCGATTTGAAGCACCCCGTTTCTTCGAAAATCTATTCTAGATCTTCAAGACTAATCATTCCCCACAATAAATTCGAAAAACGTCGACCGTGACTCGGTTTTCGAAGCACGTACTTCAAACGTCCGAGATTAGGGATTCCGAATTAGGGCTCGATTTGAAGCACCCCGTTTCTTCGAAATTCTATTCTAGATCTTCAAGACTAATCATTCCCCACAAGAGTTTTGAGAAACGTCTACCGTGACTCGGTTTTCGAAGCACGTACTTCAAACGTCCCAGATTAGGGATTCCGAATTAGGGTTCGATTTGAAGCACCCCGTTTCTTCGAAATTCTATACTAGATCTTCAAGACTAATCATTCCCCACAAGAGTTTCGAGAAACGTCGACCGTGACTCGGTTTTCGAAGCACGTACTTCAAACGTCCCAGATTAGGGATTCCGAATTAGGGTTCGATTTGAAGCACCCCGTTTCTTCGAAATTCTATTCTAGATCTTCAAGACTAATCATTCCCCACAAGAGTTTCGAGAAACGTCGACCGTGACTCGGTTTTCGAAGCACGTACTTTAAACGTCCCAGATTAGGGATTCCGAATTAGGGTTCGATTTGAAGCACCCCGTTTCTTCGAAATTCTATTCTAGATCTTCAAGACTAATCATTCCCCACTAGAGTTTCGAGAAACGTCGACCGTGACTCGGATTTCGAAGCACGTACTTCAAACGTCCCAGATTAGGGATTCCGAATTAGGGTTGGATTTGAAGCACCCCGTTTATTCGAAATTCCATTCTAGATCTTCAAGACTAATCATTCCCCACAAGAGTTTCGAGAAATGTCGACCGTGACTCGGTTTTCGAAGAACGTACTTCAAACGTCCCAGATTAGGGATTCCGAATTAGGGTTCGATTTGAAGCACCCCGTTTATTCGAAATTCTATTCTAGATCTTCAAGACTAATCATTCCCCACGAGAGTTTCAAAAAACGTCGACCGTGACTCGGTTTTCGAAGCACGTACTTCAAACGTCCCAGATTATGGATTTCGAATTAGGGTTCGATTTGAAGCACCCCGTTTATTCGAAATTCCATTCTAGATCTTCAAGACTAATCATTCCCCACAAGAGTTTCGAGAAACGTCGACCGTGACTCGGTTTTCGAAGCACGTACTTCAAACGTCCCAGATTAGGGATTCCGAATTAGGGTTCGATTTGAAGCACCCCGTTTCTTCGAAATTCTATTCTAGATCTTCAAGACTAATCATTCCCCACAAGAGTTTCGAGAAACGTCGACCGTGACTCGGTTTTCGAAGCACGTACGTCAAACGTCCCAGATTAGGGATTTCGAATTAGGCTTCGATGTGAAGCACCCCGTTTCTTCGAAATTCTATTCTAGATCTTCAGGACTAATCATTCCCCACAAGAAATTCGAAAAACGTCGACCGTGACTCGGTTTTCGAAGCACGTACTTCGAACGTCCCAGATTTGGGATTCCGAATTACGGTTCGATTTGAAGCACCCCGTTTCTTCGAAATTCTATTCTAGATCTTCAAGACTAATCATTCCCCACAAGAAATTCGAAAAACGTCGACCGTGACTCGGTTTTCGAAGCACGTACTTCAAACGTCCCAAATTAGGGATTCCGAATTACGGTTCGATTTGAAGCACCCCGTTTCTTCGAAATTCTATTCTAGATCTTCAAGACTAATCATTCCCCACAAGAGTTTCGAGAAACGTCGACCGTGACTCGGTTTTCGAAGCACGTACGTCAAACGTCCCAGATTAGGGATTTCGAATTAGGGTTCGATTTGAAGCACCCCGTTTCTTCGAAATTCTATTCTAGATCTTCAAGACTAATCATTCCCCACAAGAGTTTCGAGAAACGTCGACCGTGACTCGGTTTTCGAAACACGTACTTTAAACGTCCCATATTAGGGATTCCGAATTAGGGTTCGATTTGAAGCACCCCGTTTCTTCGAAATTCTATTCTAGATCTTCAAGACTAATCATTCCCCACAAGAGTTTCGAGAAACGTCGACCGTGACTCGGTTTTCGAAGCACGTACTTCAAACGTCCCAGATAATGGATTCCAAATTAGGGTTCGATTTGAAGCTCCCCGTTTCTTCGAAATTCTATTCTAGATCTTCAAGACTAATCATTCGCCACAAGAGTTTCGAGAAACGTCGACCGTGACTCGGTTTTCGAAGCACGTACTTCAGACGTCCCAGATTAGGGATTCCGAATTAGGGTTCTATTTGAAGCACCCCGTTTCTTCGAAATTCTATTCTAGATCTTCAAGACTAATCATTCCCCACAAGAAATTCAAAAAACGTCGACCGTGACTTGGTTTTCGAAGCACGTACTTCAAACGTCCCAGATTAGGGATTCCGAATTACGGTTCGATTTGAAGCACCCCGTTTCTTCGAAATTCTATTCTAGATCTTCAAGACTAATCATTCCCCACAAGAGTTTCGAGAAACGTCGACCGTGACTCGATTTTCGAAACACGTACTTTAAACGTCCCAGATTAGGGATTCCGAATTAGGGTTCGATTTGAAGCACCCCGTTTCTTCGAAATTCTATTCTAGATCTTCAAGACTAATCATTCCCCACAAGAGTTTCAAGAAACGTAGACCCTGACTCGGTTTTCGAAGAACGTACTTCAAACGTTCCAGATTAGGGATTCCGAATTAGGGTTCGATTTCAAGCACCCCGTTTCTTCGAAATTCTATTCTAAATCTTCAAGACTAATCATTCCCCACGATAGTTTCGAGAAACGTCGACCGTCACTCGGTTTTCAAAGCACGTACTTCAAACGTCCCAGATTATGGATTCCGAATTAGGGTTCGATTTGAAGCACCCCGTTTATTCGAAATTCTATTCTAGTTCTTCAAGACTAATCATTCCCCACAAGAGTTTCAAGAAACGTCGACCGTGACTCGGTTTTCGAAGCACGTACTGAAAACGTCCCAGATTAGGGATTCCGAATTAGGGTTCGATTTGAAGCACCCCGTTTCTTCGAAATTCTATTCTAGATCTTCAAGACTAATCATTCCCCACAAGAGTTTCGAGAAACGTCGACCGTGACTCGGTTTTCGAAGCACGTACTTTAAACGTCCCAGTTTATGGATTCCGAATTAGGGTTCGATTTGAAGCACCCCGTTTCTTCGAAATTCTATTCTAGATCTTCAAGACTAATCATTCGCCACAAGAGTTTCGAGAAACGTCGACCGTGACTCGGTTTTCGAAGCACGTACTTCAAACGTCCCAGATTATGGATTCCGAATTAGGGTTCTATTTGAAGCACTTCGTTTCTTCGAAATTCTACTCTAGATCTACAAGACTAATCATTTCCCACAAGAGTTTCGAGAAACTTCGACCGTGACTCGGTTTTCGAAGCACGTACTTGAAACGTCCCAGATTAGGGATTCCGAATTAGGGTTCGATTTGAAGCACCCCGTTTCTTCGAAATTCTATTCTAGATCTTCAAGACTAATCATTCCCCACAAGAGTTTCGAGAAACGTCGACCGTGACTCGGTTTTCGAAACACGTACTTTAAACGTCCCAGATTAGGGATTCCGAATTAGGGTTCGATTTGAAGCACCCCGTTTCTTCGAAATTCTATTCTAGATCTTCAAGACTAATCATTCCCCACAAGAGTTTCGAGAAACGTCGACCGTGACTCGGTTTTCGAAGCACGTACTTCAAACGTCCCAGATTATGGATTCCGAATTAGGGTTCGATTTGAAGCTCCCCGTTTCTTCGAAATTCTATTCTAGATCTTCAAGACTAATCATTCGCCACAAGAGTTTCGAGAAA
Source organism: Cucurbita pepo subsp. pepo (assembly GCF_057944985.1). Classification (NCBI taxonomy): domain Eukaryota; kingdom Viridiplantae; phylum Streptophyta; class Magnoliopsida; order Cucurbitales; family Cucurbitaceae; genus Cucurbita; species Cucurbita pepo. The sequence continues at coordinate 9,376,827 of NC_141808.1, forward strand.
CGTCGACCGTGACTCGGTTTTCGAAGCACGTACTTCAGACGTCCCAGATTAGGGATTCCGAATTAGGGTTCTATTTGAAGCACCCCGTTTCTTCGAAATTCTATTCTAGATCTTCAAGACTAATCATTCCCCACAAGAAATTCAAAAAACGTCGACCGTGACTTGGTTTTCGAAGCACGTACTTCAAACGTCCCAGATTAGGGATTCCGAATTACGGTTCGATTTGAAGCACCCCGTTTCTTCGAAATTCTATTCTAGATCTTCAAGACTAATCATTCCCCACAAGAGTTTCGAGAAACGTCGACCGTGACTCGGTTTTCGAAGCACGTACGTCAAACGTCCCAGATTAGGGATTTCGAATTAGGCTTCGATTTGAAGCACCCCGTTTCTTCGAAATTCTATTCTAGATCTTCAAGACTAATCATTCCCCACAAGAGTTTCGAGAAACGTCGACCCTGACTCGGTTTTCGAAGAACGTACTTCAAACGTCCCAGATTAGCGATTCCGAATTAGGGTTCGATTTCAAGAACCCCGTTTCTTCGAAATTCTATTCTAGATCTTCAAGACTAAAAATTCCCCACAAGAGTCTCGAGAAATGTCGACCGTGACTCGGTTTTCGAAGCACGTACTTCAAACGTCCCAGATTAGGGATTCCGAATTAGGGTTCGATTTGAAGCACCCCGTTTCTTCGAAATTCTATTCTAGATCTTCAAGACTAATCATTCCCCACAAGAGTTTCGAGAAACGTCGACCGTGACTCGGTTTTCGAAGCACGTACTTCAGAAATCCCAGATTAGGGATTCCGAATTAGGGTTCGATTTGAAGCACCCCGTTTCTTCGAAATTCTATTCTAGATCTTCAAGACTAATCATTCCCCACAAGAGTTTCGAGAAACGTCGACCGTGACTCGGTTTTCGAAACACGTACTTTAAACGTCCCAGATTAGGGATTCCGAATTAGGGTTCGATTTGAAGCACCCCGTTTCTTCGAAATTCTATTCTAGATCTTCAAGACTAATCATTCCCCACAAGAGTTTCGAGAAACGTCGACCGTGACTCGGTTTTCGAAACACGTACTTTAAACGTCCCAGATTAGGGATTCCGAATTAGGGTTCGATTTGAAGCACCCCGTTTCTTCGAAATTCTATTCTAGATCTTCAAGACTAATCATTCCCCTCAAGAGTTTCGAGAAACGTCGACCGTGACTCGGTTTTCGAAGCACGTACTTCAAACGTCCCAGATTATGGATTCCGAATTAGGGTTCGATTTGAAGCTCCCCGTTTCTTCGAAATTCTATTCTAGATCTTCAAGACTAATCATTCGCCACAAGAGTTTCGAGAAACGTCGACCGTGACTCGGTTTTCGAAGCACGTACTTCAGACGTCCCAGATTAGGGATTCCGAATTAGGGTTCTATTTGAAGCACCCCGTTTCTTCGAAATTCTATTCTAGATCTTCAAGACTAATCATTCCCCACAAGAAATTCAAAAAACGTCGACCGTGACTTGGTTTTCGAAGCACGTACTTCAAACGTCCCAGATTAGGGATTCCGAATTACGGTTCGATTTGAAGCACCCCGTTTCTTCGAAATTCTATTCTAGATCTTCAAGACTAATCATTCCCCACAAGAGTTTCGAGAAACGTCGACCGTGACTCGATTTTCGAAGCACGTACGTCAAACGTCCCAGATTAGGGATTTCGAATTAGGCTTCGATTTGAAGCACCCCGTTTCTTCGAAATTCTATTCTAGATCTTCAAGACTAATCATTCCCCACAAGAAATTCGAAAAACGTCGACCGTTACTCAGTTTTCGAAGCACGTACTTCAAACGTCCCAGATTAGGGATTCCGAATTAGGGTTCGATTTGAAGCACCCCGTTTCTTCGAAATTCTATTCTAGATCTTCAAGACTAATCATTCCCCACAAGAGTTTCGAGAAACGTCGACCGTGACTCGATTTTCGAAGCACGTACTTCAAACGTCCCAGATTAGGGATTCCGAATTAGGGTTCGATTTGAAGCACCCCGTTTCTTCGAAATTCTATTCTAGATCTTCAAGACTAATCATTCCCCACAAGAGTTTCGCGTAACGTCGACCGTGACTCGGTTTTCGAAACACGTACTTTAAACGTCCCAGATTAGGGATTTCGAATTAGGGTTCGATTTGAAGCACCCCGTTTCTTCGAAATTCTATTCTAGATCTTCTAGACTAATCATTCCCCACAAGAGTTTCGAGAAACGTCGACCGTGACACGGTTTTCGAAGCACGTACTTCAAACGTCCCAGATTAGGGATTCCGAATTAGGGTTCGATTTGAAGAACCCCGTTTCTTCGAAATTCTATTCTAGATCTTCAAGACTAATCATTCCCCACAAGAAATTCGAAAAACGTCGACCGTGACTCGGTTTTCGAAGCACGTACTTCAAACGTCCCAGATTAGGGATTCCGAATTAGGGTTCGATTTGAAGCACCCCGTTTCTTCGAAATTCTATTCTAGATCTTCAAGACTAATCATTCCCCACAAGAGTTTCGAGAAACGTCGACCGTGACTCGGTTTTCGAAGCACGTACGTCAAACGTCCCAGATTAGGGATTTCGAATTAGGCTTCGATTTGAAGCACCCCGTTTCTTCGAAATTCTATTCTAGATCTTCAAGACTAATCATTCCCCACAAGAAATTCGAAAAACGTCGACCATGACTCAGTTTTCGAAGCACGTACTTCAAACGTCCCAGATTAGGGATTCCGAATTAGGGTTCGATTTGAAGCACCCCATTTCTTCGAAATTCTATTCTAGATCTTCAAGACTAATCATTCCCCACAAGAGTTTCGAGAAACGTCGACCGTGACTCGGTTTTCGAAGCACGTACTTCAAACGTCCCAGATTAGGGATTCCGAATTAGGGTTCGATTTGAAGCACCCCGTTTCTTCGAAATTCTATTCTAGATCTTCTAGACTGATCATTCCCCACAAGAGTTTCGAGAAACGTCGACCGTGACTCGGTTTTCAAAGCACGTACTTCAAACGTCCCAGATTAGGGATTTCGAATTAGGCTTCGATTTGAAGCACCCCGTTTCTTCGAAATTCTATTCTAGATCTTCAAGACTAATCATTCCCCACAAGAAATTCGAAAAACGTCGACCGTGACTCGGTTTTCGAAGCACGTACTTCAAACGTCCCAGATTAGGGATTCCGAATTAGGGTTCGATTTGAAGCACCCCGTTTCTTCGAAATTCTATTCTAGATCTTCAAGACTAATCATTCCCCACAAGAGTTTCGAGAAACGTCGACCGTGACTCGGTTTTCAAAGCACGTACTTCAAACGTCCCAGATTAGGGATTCCGAATTAGGGTTCGATTTGAAGCACCCCGTTTCTTCGAAATTCTATTCTAGATCTTCAAGACTAATCATTCCCCACAAGAGTTTCAAGAAACGTCGACCGTGACTCGGTTTTCGAAGCACGTACTTCAAACGTCCCAGATTAGGGATTCCGAATTAGGGTTCGATTTGAAGCACCCCGTTTCTTCGAAATTCTATTCTAGATCTTCAAGACTAATCATTCCCCACAAGAGTTTCTAGAAACGTCGACCGTGACTCGGTTTTCGAAGCACGTACTTCAAACGATCCAGATTAGGGATTCCAAATTAGGGTTCGATTTGAAGCACCCCGTTTCTTCGAAATTCTATTCTAGATCTTCAAGACTAATCATTCCCCACAAGAGTTTCGAGAAACGTCGACCGTGACTCGGTTTTCGAAACACGTACTTCAAACGTCCCAGATTAGGGATTCCGAATTAGGGTTCGATTTGAAGCACCCCGTTTCTTCGAAATTCTATTCTAGATCTTCAAGACTAATCATTCCCCACAAGAGTTTCGAGAAACGTCGACCGTGACTCGGTTTTCGAAGCACGTACTTCAAACGTCCCAGATTAGGGATTCCGAATTAGGGTTCGATTTGAAGCACCCCGTTTCTTCGAAATTCTATTCTAGATCTTCAAGACTAATCATTCCCCACAAGAGTTTCGCGAAACGTCGACCGTGACTCGGTTTTCGAAACACGTACTTTAAACGTCCCAGATTAGGGATTCCGAATTAGGGTTCGATTTGAAGCACCCCGTTTCTTCGAAATTCTATTCTAGATCTTCAAGACTAATCATTCCCCACAAGAGTTTCGAGAAACGTCGACCGTGACTCAGTTATCGAAGCACGTACTTCAAACGTTCCAGATTAGGGATTCCGAATTAGGGTTCGATTTGAAGCACCCCGTTTCTTCGAAATTCTATTCTAGATCTTCAAGACTAATCATTCCCCACAAGAGTTTCTATAAACGTCGACCGTGATTGGTTTTCGAAGCACGTACTTCAAACGTCCCAGATTATGGATTCCGAATTAGGGTTCGATTTGAAGAACCCCGTTTATTCGAAATTCTATTCTAGATCTTCAAGACTAATCATTCCCCACAAGAGTTTCGAGAAACGTCGACCGTGACTCGGTTTTCGAAGAACGTACTTCAAACGTCCCAGATTAGGGATTCCGAATTAGGGTTCGATTTGAAGCACCCCGTTTCTTCGAAATTCTATTCTAGATCTTCAAGACTAATCATTCCCCACAAGAGTTTAGAGAAACGTCGACCGTGACTCGGTTTTCGAAGCACGTACTTCAGACATCACAGATTAGGGATTCCGAATTAGGGTTCGATTTGAAGCACCCCGTTTCTTCGAAATTCTATTCTAGATCTTCAAGACTAATCATTCCCCACAAGAGTTTAGAGAAACGTCGACCGTGACTCGGTTTTCGAAGCACGTACTTCAGACATCCCAGATTAGGGATTCCGAATTAGGGTTCGATTTGAAGCACCCCGTTTCTTCGAAATTCTATTCTAGATCTTCAAGACTAATCATTCCCCACAAGAGTTTAGAGAAACGTCGACCGTGACTCGGTTTTCGAAGCACGTACTTCAGACATCCCAGATTAGGGATTCCGAATTAGGGTTCGATTTGAAGCACCCCGTTTCTTCGAAATTCTATTCTAGATCTTCAAGACTAATCATTCCCCACAAGAGTTTCGAGAAATGTCGACCGTGACTCGGTTTTCGAAGCACGTACTTCAAACGTCCCAGATTATGGATTCCAAATTAGGGTTCGATTTGAAGCTCCCCGTTTCTTCGAAATTCTATTCTAGATCTTCAAGACTAATCATTCGCCACAAGAGTTTCGAGAAACGTCGACCGTGACTCGGTTTTCGAAGCACGTACTTCAGACGTCCCAGATTAGGGATTCCGAATTAGGGTTCTATTTGAAGCACCCCGTTTCTTCGAAATTCTATTCTAGATCTTCAAGACTAATCATTGCCCACAAGAGTTTCGAGAAACGTCGACCGTGACTCGATTTTCGAAGCACGTACTTCAGACGTCCCAGATTAGGGATTCCGAATTAGGGTTCTATTTGAAGCACCCCGTTTCTTCGAAATTCTATTCTAGATCTTCAAGACTAATCATTCCCCACAAGAGTTTCGAGAAACGTCCACCGTGACTCGGTTTTCGAAGCACGTACTTCAGACGTCCCAGATTAGGGATTCCGAATTAGGGTTCGATTTGAAGCACCCCGTTTCTTCGAAATTCTATTCTAGATCTTCAAGACTAATCATTCCCCACAAGAGTTTCTAGAAACGTCGACCGTGACTCGGTTTTCGAAGCACGTACGTCAAACGTCCCAGATTAGGGATTTCGAATTAGGCTTCGATTTGAAGCACCCCGTTTCTTCGAAATTCTATTCTAGATCTTCAAGACTAATCATTCCCCACAAGAGTTTCGAGAAACGTCGACCGTGACTCGGTTTTCGAAGCACGTACTTCAAACGTCCCAGATTAGGGATTCCGAATTAGGGTTCGATTTGAAGCACCCCGTTTCTTCGAAATTCTATTCTAGATCTTCAAGACTAATCATTCCACACAAGAGTTTCGAGAAACGTCGACCGTGACTCGATTTTCGAAACACGTACTTTAAACGTCCCAGATTAGGGATTCCGAATTAGGGTTCGATTTGAAGCACCCCGTTTCTTCGAAATTCTATTCTAGATCTTCAAGACTAATCATTCCCCACAAGAGTTTCAAGAAACGTAGACCCTGACTCGGTTTTCGAAGAACGTACTTCAAACGTTCCAGATTAGGGATTCCGAATTAGGGTTCGATTTCAAACACCCCGTTTCTTCGAAATTCTATTCTAAATCTTCAAGACTAATCATTCCCCACGATAGTTTCGAGAAACGTCGACCGTCACTCGGTTTTCAAAGCACGTACTTCAAACGTCCCAGATTATGGATTCCGAATTAGGGTTCGATTTGAAGCACCCCGTTTATTCGAAATTCTATTCTAGTTCTTCAAGACTAATCATTCCCCACAAGAGTTTCGAGAAACGTCGACCGTGACTCGGTTTTCGAAGCACGTACTGAAAACGTCCCAGATTAGGGATTCCGAATTAGGGTTCGATTTGAAGCACCCCGTTTCTTCGAAATTCTATTCTTGATCTTCAAGACTAATCATTCCCCACAAGAGTTTCGAGAAACGTCGACCGTGACTCGGTTTTCGAAGCACGTACTTCAAACGTCCCAGATTAGGGATTCCGAATTAGGGTTCGATTTGAAGCACCCCGTTTCTTCGAAATTCTATTCTAGATCTTCAAGACTAATCATTCCCCACAAGAGTTTCGAGAAACGTCGACCGTGACTCGGTTTTCGAAGCACGTACTTCAACCGTCCCAGATTATGGATTCCAAATTAGGGTTCGATTTGAAGCTCCCCGTTTCTTCGAAATTCTATTCTAGATCTTCAAGACTAATCATTCGCCACAAGAGTTTCGAGAAACGTCGACCGTGACTCGGTTTTCGAAGCACGTACTTCAGACGTCCCAGATTAGGGATTCCGAATTAGGGTTCTATTTGAAGCACCCCGTTTCTTCGAAATTCTATTCTAGATCTTCAAGACTAATCATTCCCCACAAGAGTTTCGAGAAACGTCGACCGTGACTCGATTTTCGAAGCACGTACTTCAGACGTCCCAGATTAGGGATTCCGAATTAGGGTTCTATTTGAAGCACCTCGTTTCTTCGAAATTCTATTCTAGATCTTCAAGACTAATCATTCCCCACAAGAGTTTCGAGAAACGTCCACCGTGACTCGGTTTTCGAAGCACGTACTTCAGACGTCCCAGATTAGGGATTCCGAATTAGGGTTCGATTTGAAGCACCCCGTTTCTTCGAAATTCTATTCTAGATCTTCAAGACTAATCATTCCCCACAAGAGTTTCTAGAAACGTCGACCGTGACTCGGTTTTCGAAGCACGTACGTCAAACGTCCCAGATTAGGGATTTCGAATTAGGCTTCGATTTGAAGCACCCCGTTTCTTCGAAATTCTATTCTAGATCTTCAAGACTAATCATTCCCCACAAGAGTTTCGAGAAACGTCGACCGTGACTCGGTTTTCGAAGCACGTACTTCAAACGTCCCAGATTAGGGATTCCGAATTAGGGTTCGATTTGAAGCACCCCGTTTCTTCGAAATTCTATTCTAGATCTTCAAGACTAATCATTCCACACAAGAGTTTCGAGAAACGTCGACCGTGACTCGATTTTCGAAACACGTACTTGAAACGTCCCAGATTAGTGATTCCGAATTAGGGTTCGATTTGAAGCACCCCGTTTCTTCGAAATTCTATTCTAGATCTTCAAGACTAATCATTCCCCACAAGAGTTTCGAGAAACGTCGACCGTGACTCGGTTTTCGAAACACGTACTTTAAACGTCCCAGATTAGGGATTCCGAGGTAGGGTTCGATTTGAAGCACCCCGTTTCTTCGAAATTCTATTCTAGATCTTCAAGACTAATCATTCCCCACAAGAGTTTCGAGAAACGTCGACCGTGACTCGGTTTTCGAAGCACGTACTTTAAACAACCCAGTTTATGGATTCCGAATTAGGGTTCGATTTGAAGCACCCCGTTTCTTCGAAATTCTATTCTAGATCTTCAAGACTAATCATTCGCCACAAGAGTTTCGAGAAACGTCGACCGTGACTCGGTTTTCGAAGCACGTACTTCAAACGTCCCAGATTATGGATTCCGAATTAGGGTTCTATTTGAAGCACTTCGTTTCTTCGAAATTCTATTCTAGATCTACAAGACTAATCATTTCCCACAAGAGTTTCGAGACACGTCGACCGTGACTCGGTTTTCGAAGCACGTACTTGAAACGTCCCAGATTAGGGATTCCGAATTAGGGTTCGATTTGAAGCACCCCGTTTATTCGAAATTCTATTCTAGATCTTCAAGACTAATCATTCCCCACAAGAGTTTCGAGAAACGTCGACCGTGACTCGGTTTTCGAAGCACGTACTTTAAACGTCCCAGTATAGGGATTCCGAATTCGGGTTCGATTTGAAGCACCCCGTTTCTTCGAAATTCTATTCTAGATCTTCAAGACTAATCATTCCCCACAAGAAATTCGAAAAATGTCGACCGTGACTCGGTTTTCGAAGAACGTACTTCAAACGTCCCAGATTAGGGATTCCGAATTAGGGTTCGATTTCAAGCACCCTGTTTCTTCGAAATTCTATTCTAGATCTTCAAGACTAATCATTCCCCACAAGAAATTCAAAAAACGTCGACCGTGACTTGGTTTTCGAAGCACGTACTTCAAACGTCCCAGATTAGGGATTCCGAATTAAGGTTCGATTTGAAGCACCCCGTTTCTTCGAAATTCTATTCTAGATCTTCTAGACTAATCATTCCCCACAAGAGTTTCAAGAAACGTCGACCGTGACTCGGTTTTCGAAGCACGTACTTCAAACGTCCCAGATTAGGGATTCCGAATTAGGGTTCGATTTGAAGAACCCCGTTTCTTCGAAATTCTATTCTAGATCTTCAAGACTAATCATTCCCCACAAGTTATTCGAAAAACGTCGACCGAGACTCGGTTTTCGAAGCACGTACTTCAAACGTCCCAGATTAGGGATTCCGAATTAGGGTTCGATTTGAAGCACCCCGTTTCTTCGAAATTCTATTCTAGATCTTCAAGACTAATCATTCCCCACAAGAGTTTCGAGAAACGTCCACCGTGACTCGATTTTCGAAGCACGTACTTCAGACGTCACAGATTAGGGATTCCGAATTAGGGTTCTATTTGAAGCACCCCGTTTCTTCGAAATTCTTTTCTAGATCTTCAAGACTAATCATTCCCCACAATAGTTTCGAGAAACGTCGACCGTGACTCGGTTTTCGAAGCACGTACTTCAAACGTCCCAGATTATGGATTCCGAATTAGGGTTCGATTTGAAGCACTTCGTTTCTTCGAAATTCTATCCTAGATCTACAAGACTAATCATTTCCCACAAGAGTTTCGAGAAACGTCGACCGTGACTCGGTTTTCGAAGCACGTACTTCAAACGTCCCAGATTAGGGATTCCGAATTAGGGTTCGATTTGAAGCACCCCGTTTCTTCGAAATTCTATTCCAGATCTTCAAGACTAATCATTCCCCACAAGAGTTTCGAGAAACGTCGACCGTGACTCGGTTTTCGAAGCACGTACGTCAAACGTCCCAGATTAGGGATTTCGAATTAGGGTTCGATTTGAAGCACTTCGTTTCTTCGAAATTCTATTCTAGATCTTCAAGACTAATCATTCCCCACAAGAAATTCAAAAAACGTCGACCGTGACTTGGTTTTCGAAGCACGTACTTCAAACGTCCCAGATTAGGGATTCCGAATTACGGTTCGATTTGAAGCACCCCGTTTCTTCGAAATGCTATTCTAGATCTTCAAGACTAATCATTCCCCACAAGAGTTTCGAGAAACGTCGACCGTGACTCGGTTTTTGAAGCACGTACGTCAAACGTCCCAGATTAGGGATTTCGAATTAGGCTTCGATTTGAAGCACCCCGTTTCTTCGAAATTCTATTCTAGATCTTCAAGACTAATCATTCCCCACAAGAAATTCAAAAAACGTCGACCGTGACTTGGTTTTCGAAGCACGTACTTCAAACGTCCCAGATTAGGGATTCCGAATTACGGTTCGATTTGAAGCACCCCGTTTCTTCGAAATTCTATTCTAGATCTTCAAGACTAATCATTCCCCACAAGAGTTTCGAGAAACGTCGACCGTGACTCGGTTTTCGAAGCACGTACGTCAAACGTCCCAGATTAGGGATTTCGAATTAGGGTTCGATTTGAAGCACCCCGTTTCTTCGAAATTCTATTCTAGATCTTCAAGACTAATCATTCCCTACAAGAAATTCAAAAAACGTCGACCGTGACTTGGTTTTCGAAGCACGTACTTCAAACGTCCCAGATTAGGGATTCCAAATTACGGTTCGATTTGAAGCACCCCGTTTCTTCGAAATTCTATTCTAGATCTTCAAGACTAATCATTCCCCACAATAGTTTCGAGAAACGTCGACCGTGACTCGGTTTTCGAAGCACGTACTTCAAACGTCCCAGATTATGGATTCCGAATTAGGGTTCGATTTGAAGCACTTCGTTTCTTCGAAATTCTATTCTAGATCTACAAGACTAATCATTTCCCACAAGAGTTTCGAGAAACGTCGACCGTGACTCGGTTTTCGAAGCACGTACTTCAAACGTCCCAGATTAGGGATTCCGAATTAGGGTTCGATTTGAAGCACCCCGTTTCTTCGAAATTCTATTCTAGATCTTCAAGACTAATCATTCCCCACAAGAGTTTCGAGAAACGTCGACCGTGACTCGGTTTTCGAAGCACGTACTTTAAACGTCCCAGTTTATGGATTCCGAATTAGGGTTCGATTTGAAGCACCCCGTTTATTCGAAATTCTATTCTAGATCTTCAAGACTAATCATTCCCCACAAGAGTTTCGAGAAACGTCGACCGTGACTCGGTTTTCGAAGCACGTACTTCAAACGTCCCAGATTATGGATTCCGAATTAGGGTTCTATTTTAAGCACTTCGTTTCTTCGAAATTCTATTCTAGATCTACAAGACTAATCATTTCCCACAAGAGTTTCGAGACACGTCGACCGTGACTCGGTTTTCGAAGCACGTACTTGAAACGTCCCAGATTAGGGATTCCGAATTAGGGTTCGATTTGAAGCACCCCGTTTCTTCGAAATTCTATTGTAGATCTTCAAGACTAATCATTCCCCACAAGAGTTTCGAGAAACGTCGACCGTGACTCGGTTTTCGAAACACGTACTTTAAACGTCCCAGATTAGGGATTCCGAATTACGGTTCGATTTGAAGCACCCCGTTTCTTCGAAATTCTATTCTAGATCTTCAAGACTAATCATTCCCCACAGGAGTTTCGAGAAACGTCGACCCTGACTCGGTTTTCGAAGAACGTACTTCAAAAGTCCCAGATTAGGGATTCCGAATTAGGGTTCGATTTCAAGCACCCCGTTTCTTCGAAATTCTATTCTAGAACTTCAAGACTAATCATTCCCCACGAGAGTTTCGAGAAACGTCGACCGTGACTCGGTTTTCAAAGCACGTACTTCAAACGTCCCAGATTATGGATTCCGAATTAGGGTTCGATTTGAAGCACCCCGTTTATTCGAAATTCTATTCTAGTTCTTCAAGACTAATCATTCCCCACAAGAGTTTCGAGAAACGTCGACCGTGACTCGGTTTTCGAAGCACGTACTGAAAACGTCCCAGATTAGGGATTCCGAATTAGGGTTCGATTTCAAGCACCCCGTTTCTTCGAAATTCTATTCTAGATCTTCAAGACTAATCATTCCCCACAAGAGTTTCGAGAAACGTCGACCGTGACTCGGTTTTCGAAGAATGTACTTCAAACGTCCCAGATTAGGGATTCCGAATTAGGGTTCGATTTGAAGCACCCCGTTTCTTCGAAATTCTATTCTAGATCTTCAAGATTAATCATTCCCCACAAGAGTTTTGAGAAACGTCGACCGTGACGCGGTTTTCGAAGAACGTACTTCAAACGTCCCAGATTAGGGATTCCGAATTAGGGTTCGATTTGAAGCACCCCGTTTCTTCGAAATTCTATTCTAGATCTTCAAGACTAATCATCCCCCACAAGAGTTTCGAGAAACGTTGACCGTGACTCGGTTTTCGAAGCACGTACTTCAAACGTCCCAGATTAGGGATTCCGACTTAAGGTTCGATTATAAGCAACCCGTTTCTTCGAAATTCTATTCTAGATCTTCAAGACTAATCATTCCCCACAAGAGTTTCGAGAAACGTCGACCGTGACTCGGTTTTTGAAGCACGTACTTCAAACGTCCCAGATTAGGGATTCCGAATTAGGGTTCGATTTGAAGCACCCCGTTTCTTCGAAATTCTATTCTAGATCTTCAAGACTAATAATTCCCCACAAGAGTTTCGAGAAACGTCGACCGTGACGCGGTTTTCGAAGAATGTACTTCAAACGTCCCAGATTAGGGATTCCGAATTAGGGTTCGATTTGAAGCACCCCGTTTCTTCGAAATTCTATTCTAGATCTTCCAGACTAATCATTCCCCACAAGAGTTTCGAGAAACGTCGACCGTGACTCAGTTTTCGAAGCACGTACTTCAAACGTCCCAGATTATGGATTCCGAATTAGGGTTCGATTTGAAGCACCCCGTTTATTCGAAATTCTATTCTAGATCTTCAAGACTAATCATTCCCCACAAGAGTTTCGAGAAACGTCGACCGTGACTCGGTTTTCGAAGAACGTAATTCAAACGTCCCAGATTAGGGATTCCGAATTAGGGTTCGATTTCAAGCACCGCGTTTCTTCGAAATTCTATTCTATATCTTCTAGACTAATCATTCCCCACAAGAGTTTCGAGAAACGTCGACCGTGACTCGGTTTTCGAAGCACGTACTTCAAACGTCCAAGATTATGGATTCCGAATTAGGGTTCGATTTGAAGCACTTCGTTTCTTCGAAATTCTATTCTAGATCTACAAGACTAATCATTTCCCACAAGAGTTTCGAGAAACTTCGACCGTGACTCGGTTTTCGAAGAACGTACTTCAAACGTCCCAGATTAGGGATTCCGAATTAGGGTTCGATTTCAAGCACCGCGTTTCTTCGAAATTCTATTCTAGATCTTCTAGACTAATCATTCCCCACAAGAGTTTCGAGAAACGTCGACCGTGACTCGGTTTTCGAAGCACGTACTTCAAACGTCCAAGATTATGGATTCCGAATTAGGGTTCGATTTGAAGCACTTCGTTTCTTCGAAATTCTATTCTAGATCTACAAGACTAATCATTTCCCACAAGAGTTTCGAGAAACTTCGACCGTGACTCGGTTTTCGAAGCACGTACTTCAAACGTCCCAGATTATGGATTCCGAATTAGGGTTCGATTTGAAGCACTTCGTTTCTTCGAAATTCTATTCTAGATCTACAAGACTAATCATTTCCCACAAGAGTTTCGAGAAACGTCGACCGTGACTCGGTTTTCGAAGCACGTACTTCAAACGTCCCAGATTAGGGATTCCGAATTAGGGTTCGATTTGAAGCACCCCGTTTCTTCGAAATTCTATTCTAGATCTTCAAGACTAATCATTCCCCACAAGAGTTTCGAGAAACGTCGACCGTGACTCGGTTTTCGAAGCACGTACTTCAAACGTCCCAGATTAGGGCTTCCGAATTAGGGTTCGATTTGAAGCACCCCGTTTCTTCGAAATTCTATTCTAGATCTTCAAGACTAATAATTCCCCACAAGAGTTTCGAGAAACGTCGACCGTGACGCGGTTTTCGAAGAATGTACTTCAAACGTCCCAGATTAGGGATTCCGAATTAGGGTTCGATTTGAAGCACCCCGTTTCTTCGAAATTCTATTCTAGATCTTCAAGACTAATCATTCCCCACAAGAGTTTCGAGAAACGTCGACCGTGACGCGGTTTTCGAAGAATGTACTTCAAACGTCCCAGATTAGGGATTTCGAATTATGGTTCGATTTGAAGCACCCTGTTTCTTCGAAATTCTATTCTAGATCTTAAAGATTAATCATTCCCCACAAGAGTTTCGAGAAACGTCGAACGTGACGCGGTTTTCGAAGAACGTACTTCAAACGTCCCAGATTAGGGATTCCGAATTAGGGTTCGATTTGAAGCACCCCGTTTCTTCGAAATTCTATTCTAGATCTTCAAGACTAATCATCCCCCACAAGAGTTTCGAGAAACGTTGACCGTGACTCGGTTTTCGAAGCACGTACTTCAAACGTCCCAGATTATGGATTCTTAATTAGGGTTCGATTTGAAGCACCCCGTTTCTTCGAAATTCTATTCTAGATCTTCAAGACTAATCATTCCCCACAAGATATTCGAAAAACATCGACCGAGACTCGGTTTTCGAATCACGTACTTCAAACGTCCCAGATTAGGGATTCCGAATTAAGGTTCGATTTGAAGCACCCCGTTTCTTCGAAATTCTATTCTAGATCTTCCAGACTAATCATTCCCCACAAGAGTTTCGAGAAACGTCGACCGTGACTCGGTTTTCGAAGCACGTACTTCAAACGTCCCAGATTATGGATTCCGAATTAGGGTTCGATTTCAAGCACCTCGTGATAAGATAAGGAATCAATACAAGGGGAATAAGATTCGGATTACCTTGTTGATCGAATATCTCAAGCCAAGAACACTTTGTTTGAGATTCGAATCACTCCAGAAGCAAGATCGATCATGTCTAGCTTCAATGATTCTTGTTGATCAAATATCTCAAACACTTGTTTGAGATTCGAATCACTCCACAAGCAAGATTGATCATGTCGAGCTCGAATGATTCTACATGCAATCTAAACTACATAGAATTGCAAAGAAACTTAGCCATTGGCTAAAGAAGAGCACAAATGCTTCTTTCTATATATTTTCCAAGTCTACCTTACAAATACAACATACATGGCTTTATATAGCCTAAAAAATGAAACTACTCAAGGTATTCCAAGAGTTGTAACATTCCTACTTTATGGCCATAATTAGCCATTATGTAAATGTAACCGAAATTAAATAACAAGTCTTAAAATACAATAACTCTAAATTACTCTATATTGCAACCCACCCAAAATTTATAACCATCAAACTTCATTCCTCTTCAATGTGACATGAATTGCAACCTCTTTTGATAATTTTGACAACATTTTCTTCACATCTTCATTGAAGTATATTATATGAATGATGTCTCTTGGTTCATATCATTCTCCACTTCTTCAAGAGGATTCGTCCTCGAATCTATTTGTGAAACTTTGCTGCAAAACATAAGATATGAAAATACAAAGGCCCTCACAACAATCTCTCATGTGTATACACTCAAGGATTTTTTTTAGGCCACTCTGTTTGCACTCATTTACACAAATGAAGCTCTCAATCTCACCTCCCAAAATTTTGAATAGAGCAAAGATTGAATTTTGAACTTTGGGTCGACTAAAATCTAAAAACATGAAAGTAAATAAAAATCAAATTGAAAAAAAAAATGCAAAGGAAACATATATCCGATCTTGAGCCTGAAGCTCTGATACCAAATGATAAGATAAGGAATCAATACAAGGGGAATAAGATTCGGATTACCTTGTTGATCGAATATCTCAAGCCAAGAACACTTTGTTTGAGATTCGAATCACTCCAGAAGCAAGATCGATCATGTCTAGCTTCAATGATTCTTGTTGATCAAATATCTCAAACACTTGTTTGAGATTCGAATCACTCCACAAGCAAGATTGATCATGTCGAGCTCGAATGATTCTACATGCAATCTAAACTACATAGAATTGCAAAGAAACTTAGCCATTGGCTAAAGAAGAGCACAAATGCTTCTTTCTATATATTTTCCAAGTCTACCTTACAAATACAACATACATGGCTTTATATAGCCTAAAAAATGAAACTACTCAAGGTATTCCAAGAGTTGTAACATTCCTACTTTATGGCCATAATTAGCCATTATGTAAATGTAACCGAAATTAAATAACAAGTCTTAAAATACAATAACTCTAAATTACTCTATATTGCAACCCACCCAAAATTTATAACCATCAAACTTCATTCCTCTTCAATGTGACATGAATTGCAACCTCTTTTGATAATTTTGACAACATTTTCTTCACATCTTCATTGAAGTATATTATATGAATGATGTCTCTTGGTTCATATCACCTCGTTTCTTCGAAATTCTATTCTAGATCTTCAAGACTAATCATTCCCCACAAGAAATTCGAAAAACGTCGACCGTGACTCGGTTTTCGAATCACGTACTTCAAACGTCCCAGATTATGGATTCCGAATTAGGGTTCGATTTGAAGCACCCCGTTTCTTCGAAATTCTATTCTAGATCTTCAAGACTAATCATTCCCCACAAGAGTTTCGAGAAACGTCGACCGTGACTCGGTTTTCGAAGCACGTACTTCAAACGTCCCAGATTAGGGATTCCGAATTAGGGTTCGATTTGAAGCACCCCATTTCTTCGAAATTCTATTCTAGATCTTTCAGACTAATCATTCCCCACAAGAGTTTCGAGAAACGTCGACCGTGACTCAGTTTTCGAAGCACGTACTTCAAACGTCCCAGATTATGGATTCCGAATTAGGGTTCGATTTGAAGCACCCCGTTTATTCGAAATTCTATTCTAGATCTTCAAGACTAATCATTCCCCACAAGAGTTTCGAGAAACGTCGACCGTGACTCGGTTTTCGAAGAACGTACTTCAAACGTCCCAGATTAGGGATTCCGAATTAGGGTTCGATTTCAAGCACCTCGTTTCTTCGAAATTCTATTCTAGATCTTCAAGACTAATCATTCCCCACAAGAGTTTCGAGAAACGTCGATCGTGACTCGGTTTTCGAAGCACGTACTTCAAACGTCCCAGATTAGGGATTCCGAATTAGGGTTCGATTTGAAGCACCCCGTTTCATCGAAATTCTATTCTAGATCTTCAAGACTAATCATTCCCCACAAGAGTTTCGAGAAACGTCGACCGTGACTCGGTTTTCGAAGCACGTACTTCAAACGTCCCAGATTAGGGATTCCGAATTAGGGTTCGATTTGAAGCACCCCGTTTCTTCGAAATTCTATTCTAGATTTTCAAGACTAATCATTCCCCACAAGAGTTTCGAGAAACGTCCACCGTGACTCGGTTTTCGAAGCACGTACTTCAAACGTACCAGATTAGGGATTCCGAATTAGGGTTCGATTTGAAGCACCCCGTTTCTTCGAAATTCTATTCTAGATCTACAAGACTAATCATTCCCCAGAAGAGTTTCGAGAAACGTCGACCGTGACTCGGTTTTCGAAGCACGTACTTCAAAAGTCCCAGATTATGGATTCCGAATTAGGGTTCGATTTGAAGCACCCCGTTTATTCGAAATTCTATTCTAGATCTTCAAGACTAATCATTCCCCACAAGAGTTTCGAGAAACGTCGACCGTGACTCGGTTTTCGAAGCACGTACTTCAAACATCCCAGATTAGGGATTTCGAATTAGGGTTCGATTTGAATCACCCCGTTTCTTCGAAATTCTATTCTAGATCTTCAAGACTAATCATTCCCCAAAAGAGTTTCGAGAAACGTCGATCGTGACTCGGTTTTCGAAGCACGTACTTCAGACGTCCCAGATTAGGGATTCCGAATTAGGGTTCTATTTGAAGCACCCCGTTTATTCGAAATTCTATTCTAGATCTTCAAGACTAATCATTCCCCACAAGAGTTTCGAGAAACGTCGACCCTGACTCGGTTTTCGAAGAACGTACTTCAAACGTCCCAGATTATGGATTCCGAATTAGGGTTCGATTTGAAGCACCCCGTTTATTCGAAATTCTATTCTAGATCTTCAAGACTAATCATTCCCCACAAGAGTTTCGAGAAACGTCGACCGTGACTCGGTTTTCGAAGAACGTACTTCAAACGTCCCAGATTAGGGATTCCGAATTAGGGTTCGATTTCAAGCACCTCGTTTCTTCGAAATTCTATTCTAGATCTTCAAGACTAATCATTCCCCACAAGAGTTTCGAGAAACGTCGATCGTGACTCGGTTTTCGAAGCACGTACTTCAAACGTCCCAGATTAGGGATTCCGAATTAGGGTTCGATTTGAAGCACCCCGTTTCATCGAAATTCTATTCTAGATCTTCAAGACTAATCATTCCCCACAAGAGTTTCGAGAAACGTCGACCGTGACTCGGTTTTCGAAGCACGTACTTCAAACGTCCCAGATTAGGGATTCCGAATTAGGGTTCGATTTGAAGCACCCCGTTTCTTCGAAATTCTATTCTAGATTTTCAAGACTAATCATTCCCCACAAGAGTTTCGAGAAACGTCCACCGTGACTCGGTTTTCGAAGCACGTACTTCAAACGTACCAGATTAGGGATTCCGAATTAGGGTTCGATTTGAAGCACCCCGTTTCTTCGAAATTCTATTCTAGATCTACAAGACTAATCATTCCCCAGAAGAGTTTCGAGAAACGTCGACCGTGACTCGGTTTTCGAAGCACGTACTTCAAAAGTCCCAGATTATGGATTCCGAATTAGGGTTCGATTTGAAGCACCCCGTTTATTCGAAATTCTATTCTAGATCTTCAAGACTAATCATTCCCCACAAGAGTTTCGAGAAACGTCGACCGTGACTCGGTTTTCGAAGAACGTACTTCAAACGTCCCAGATTAGGGATTCCGAATTAGGGTTCGATTTCAAGCACCTCGTTTCTTCGAAATTCTATTCTAGATCTTCAAGACTAATCATTCCCCACAAGAGTTTCGAGAAACGTCGACCGTGACTCGGTTTTCGAAGCACGTACTTCAAACGTCCCAGATTAGGGATTCCGAATTAGGGTTCGATTTGAAGCACCCCATTTCTTCGAAATTCTATTCTAGATCTTTCAGACTAATCATTCCCCACAAGAGTTTCGAGAAACGTCGACCGTGACTCAGTTTTCGAAGCACGTACTTCAAACGTCCCAGATTATGGATTCCGAATTAGGGTTCGATTTGAAGCACCCCGTTTATTCGAAATTCTATTCTAGATCTTCAAGACTAATCATTCCCCACAAGAGTTTCGAGAAACGTCGACCGTGACTCGGTTTTCGAAGAACGTACTTCAAACGTCCCAGATTAGGGATTCCGAATTAGGGTTCGATTTCAAGCACCTCGTTTCTTCGAAATTCTATTCTAGATCTTCAAGACTAATCATTCCCCACAAGAGTTTCGAGAAACGTCGATCGTGACTCGGTTTTCGAAGCACGTACTTCAAACGTCCCAGATTAGGGATTCCGAATTAGGGTTCGATTTGAAGCACCCCGTTTCATCGAAATTCTATTCTAGATCTTCAAGACTAATCATTCCCCACAAGAGTTTCGAGAAACGTCGACCGTGACTCGGTTTTCGAAGCACGTACTTCAAACGTCCCAGATTAGGGATTCCGAATTAGGGTTCGATTTGAAGCACCCCGTTTCTTCGAAATTCTATTCTAGATTTTCAAGACTAATCATTCCCCACAAGAGTTTCGAGAAACGTCCACCGTGACTCGGTTTTCGAAGCACGTACTTCAAACGTACCAGATTAGGGATTCCGAATTAGGGTTCGATTTGAAGCACCCCGTTTCTTCGAAATTCTATTCTAGATCTACAAGACTAATCATTCCCCAGAAGAGTTTCGAGAAACGTCGACCGTGACTCGGTTTTCGAAGCACGTACTTCAAAAGTCCCAGATTATGGATTCCGAATTAGGGTTCGATTTGAAGCACCCCGTTTCTTCGAAATTCTATTCTAGATCTTCAAGACTAATCATTCCCCAAAAGAGTTTCGAGAAACGTCGATCGTGACTCGGTTTTCGAAGCACGTACTTCAGACGTCCCAGATTAGGGATTCCGAATTAGGGTTCTATTTGAAGCACCCCGTTTATTCGAAATTCTATTCTAGATCTTCAAGACTAATCATTCCCCACAAGAGTTTCGAGAAACGTCGACCGTGACTCGGTTTTCGAAGAACGTACTTCAAACGTTCCAGATTAGGGATTCCGAATTAGGGTTCGATTTCAAGCACCTCGTTTCTTCGAAATTCTATTCTAGATCTTCAAGACTAATCATTCCCCACAAGAGTTTCGAGAAACGTCGATCGTGACTCGGTTTTCGAAGCACGTACTTCAAACGTCCCAGATTAGGGATTCCGAATTAGGGTTCGATTTGAAGCACCCCGTTTCATCGAAATTCTATTCTAGATCTTCAAGACTAATCATTCCCCACAAGAGTTTCGAGAAACGTCGACCGTGACTCGGTTTTCGAAGCACGTACTTCAAACGTCCCAGATTAGGGATTCCGAATTAGGGTTCGATTTGAAGCACCCCGTTTCTTCGAAATTCTATTCTAGATCTTCAAGACTAATCATTCCCCACAAGAGTTTCGAGAAACGTCCACCGTGACTCGGTTTTCGAAGCACGTACTTCAAACGTACCAGATTAGGGATTCCGAATTAGGGTTCGATTTGAAGCACCCCGTTTCTTCGAAATTCTATTCTAGATCTACAAGACTAATCATTCCCCACAAGAGTTTCGAGAAACGTCCACCGTGACTCGGTTTTCGAAGCACGTACTTCAAACGTACCAGATTAGGGATTCCGAATTAGGGTTCGATTTGAAGCACCCCGTTTCTTCGAAATTCTATTCTAGATCTACAAGACTAATCATTCCCCAGAAGAGTTTCGAGAAACGTCGACCGTGACTCGGTTTTCGAAGCACGTACTTCAAAAGTCCCAGATTATGGATTCCGAATTAGGGTTCGATTTGAAGCACCCCGTTTATTCGAAATTCTATTCTAGATCTTCAAGACTAATCATTCCCCACAAGAGTTTCGAGAAACGTCGACCGTGACTCGGTTTTCGAAGCACGTACTTCAAACATCCCAGATTAGGGATTTCGAATTAGGGTTCGATTTGAATCACCCCGTTTCTTCGAAATTCTATTCCAGATCTTCAAGACTAATCATTCCCCAAAAGAGTTTCGAGAAACGTCGATCGTGACTCGGTTTTCGAAGCACGTACTTCAGACGTCCCAGATTAGGGATTCCGAATTAGGGTTCTATTTGAAGCACCCCGTTTATTCGAAATTCTATTCTAGATCTTCAAGACTAATCATTCCCCACAAGAGTTTCGAGAAACGTCGACCGTGACTCGGTTTTCGAAGAACGTACTTCAAACGTCCCAGATTAGGGATTCCGAATTAGGGTTCGATTTCAAGCACCTCGTTTCTTCGAAATTCTATTCTAGATCTTCAAGACTAATCATTCCCCACAAGAGTTTCGAGAAACGTCGATCGTGACTCGGTTTTCGAAGCACGTACTTCAAACGTCCCAGATTAGGGATTCCGAATTAGGGTTCGATTTCAAGCACCTCGTTTCTTCGAAATTCTATTCTAGATCTTCAAGACTAATCATTCCCCACAAGAGTTTCGAGAAACGTCGATCGTGACTCGGTTTTCGAAGCACGTACTTCAAACGTCCCAGATTAGGGATTCCGAATTAGGGTTCGATTTGAAGCACCCCGTTTCATCGAAATTCTATTCTAGATCTTCAAGACTAATCATTCCCCACAAGAGTTTCGAGAAACGTCGACCGTGACTCGGTTTTCGAAGCACGTACTTCAAACATCCCAGATTAGGGATTCCGAATTAGGGTTCGATTTCAAGCACCTCGTTTCTTCGAAATTCTATTCTAGATCTTCAAGACTAATCATTCCCCACAAGAGTTTCGAGAAACGTCGATCGTGACTCGGTTTTCGAAGCACGTACTTCAAACGTCCCAGATTAGGGATTCCGAATTAGGGTTCGATTTGAAGCACCCCGTTTCATCGAAATTCTATTCTAGATCTTCAAGACTAATCATTCCCCACAAGAGTTTCGAGAAACGTCGACCGTGACTCGGTTTTCGAAGCACGTACTTCAAACGTCCCAGATTAGGGATTCCGAATTAGGGTTCGATTTGAAGCACCCCGTTTCTTCGAAATTCTATTCTAGATTTTCAAGACTAATCATTCCCCACAAGAGTTTCGAGAAACGTCCACCGTGACTCGGTTTTCGAAGCACGTACTTCAAACGTACCAGATTAGGGATTCCGAATTAGGGTTCGATTTGAAGCACCCCGTTTCTTCGAAATTCTATTCTAGATCTACAAGACTAATCATTCCCCAGAAGAGTTTCGAGAAACGTCGACCGTGACTCGGTTTTCGAAGCACGTACTTCAAAAGTCCCAGATTATGGATTCCGAATTAGGGTTCGATTTGAAGCACCCCGTTTATTCGAAATTCTATTCTAGATCTTCAAGACTAATCATTCCCCACAAGAGTTTCGAGAAACGTCGACCGTGACTCGGTTTTCGAAGCACGTACTTCAAACATCCCAGATTAGGGATTTCGAATTAGGGTTCGATTTGAATCACCCCGTTTCTTCGAAATTCTATTCTAGATCTTCAAGACTAATCATTCCCCAAAAGAGTTTCGAGAAACGTCGATCGTGACTCGGTTTTCGAAGCACGTACTTCAGACGTCCCAGATTAGGGATTCCCAATTAGGGTTCTATTTGAAGCACCCCGTTTATTCGAAATTCTATTCTAGATCTTCAAGACTAATCATTCCCCACAAGAGTTTCGAGAAACGTCGACCCTGACTCGGTTTTCGAAGAACGTACTTCAAACGTCCCAGATTATGGATTCCGAATTAGGGTTCGATTTGAAGCACCCCGTTTATTCGAAATTCTATTCTAGATCTTCAAGACTAATCATTCCCCACAAGAGTTTCGAGAAACGTCGACCGTGACTCGGTTTTCGAAGAACGTACTTCAAACGTCCCAGATTAGGGATTCCGAATTAGGGTTCGATTTCAAGCACCTCGTTTCTTCGAAATTCTATTCTAGATCTTCAAGACTAATCATTCCCCACAAGAGTTTCGAGAAACGTCGATCGTGACTCGGTTTTCGAAGCACGTACTTCAAACGTCCCAGATTAGGGATTCCGAATTAGGGTTCGATTTGAAGCACCCCGTTTCATCGAAATTCTATTCTAGATCTTCAAGACTAATCATTCCCCACAAGAGTTTCGAGAAACGTCGACCGTGACTCGGTTTTCGAAGCACGTACTTCAAACGTCCCAGATTAGGGATTCCGAATTAGGGTTCGATTTGAAGCACCCCGTTTCTTCGAAATTCTATTCTAGATTTTCAAGACTAATCATTCCCCACAAGAGTTTCGAGAAACGTCCACCGTGACTCGGTTTTCGAAGCACGTACTTCAAACGTACCAGATTAGGGATTCCGAATTAGGGTTCGATTTGAAGCACCCCGTTTCTTCGAAATTCTATTCTAGATCTACAAGACTAATCATTCCCCAGAAGAGTTTCGAGAAACGTCGACCGTGACTCGGTTTTCGAAGCACGTACTTCAAAAGTCCCAGATTATGGATTCCGAATTAGGGTTCGATTTGAAGCACCCCGTTTATTCGAAATTCTATTCTAGATCTTCAAGACTAATCATTCCCCACAAGAGTTTCGAGAAACGTCGACCGTGACTCGGTTTTCGAAGCACGTACTTCAAACATCCCAGATTAGGGATTTCGAATTAGGGTTCGATTTGAAGCACCCCGTTTCTTCGAAATTCTATTCTAGATCTTCAAGACTAATCATTCCCCAAAAGAGTTTCGAGAAACGTCGATCGTGACTCGGTTTTCGAAGCACGTACTTCAGACGTCCCAGATTAGGGATTCCGAATTAGGGTTCTATTTGAAGCACCCCGTTTATTCGAAATTCTATTCTAGATCTTCAAGACTAATCATTCCCCACAAGAGTTTCGAGAAACGTCGACCGTGACTCGGTTTTCGAAGAACGTACTTCAAACGTCCCAGATTAGGGATTCCGAATTAGGGTTCGATTTCAAGCACCTCGTTTCTTCGAAATTCTATTCTAGATCTTCAAGACTAATCATTCCCCACAAGAGTTTCGAGAAACGTCGATCGTGACTCGGTTTTCGAAGCACGTACTTCAAACGTCCCAGATTAGGGATTCCGAATTAGGGTTCGATTTGAAGCACCCCGTTTCATCGAAATTCTATTCTAGATCTTCAAGACTAATCATTCCCCACAAGAGTTTCGAGAAACGTCGACCGTGACTCGGTTTTCGAAGCACGTACTTCAAACGTCCCAGATTAGGGATTCCGAATTAGGGTTCGATTTGAAGCACCCCGTTTCTTCGAAATTCTATTCTAGATCTACAAGACTAATCATTCCCCACAAGAGTTTCGAGAAACGTCCACCGTGACTCGGTTTTCGAAGCACGTACTTCAAACGTACCAGATTAGGGATTCCGAATTAGGGTTCGATTTGAAGCACCCCGTTTCTTCGAAATTCTATTCTAGATCTACAAGACTAATCATTCCCCACAAGAGTTTCGAGAAACGTCCACCGTGACTCGGTTTTCGAAGCACGTACTTCAAACGTACCAGATTAGGGATTCCGAATTAGGGTTCGATTTGAAGCACCCCGTTTCTTCGAAATTCTATTCTAGATCTACAAGACTAATCATTCCCCAGAAGAGTTTCGAGAAACGTCGACCGTGACTCGGTTTTCGAAGCACGTACTTCAAAAGTCCCAGATTATGGATTCCGAATTAGGGTTCGATTTGAAGCACCCCGTTTATTCGAAATTCTATTCTAGATCTTCAAGACTAATCATTCCCCACAAGAGTTTCGAGAAACGTCGACCGTGACTCGGTTTTCGAAGCACGTACTTCAAACATCCCAGATTAGGGATTTCGAATTAGGGTTCGATTTGAATCACCCCGTTTCTTCGAAATTCTATTCCAGATCTTCAAGACTAATCATTCCCCAAAAGAGTTTCGAGAAACGTCGATCGTGACTCGGTTTTCGAAGCACGTACTTCAGACGTCCCAGATTAGGGATTCCGAATTAGGGTTCTATTTGAAGCACCCCGTTTATTCGAAATTCTATTCTAGATCTTCAAGACTAATCATTCCCCACAAGAGTTTCGAGAAACGTCGACCGTGACTCGGTTTTCGAAGAACGTACTTCAAACGTCCCAGATTAGGGATTCCGAATTAGGGTTCGATTTCAAGCACCTCGTTTCTTCGAAATTCTATTCTAGATCTTCAAGACTAATCATTCCCCACAAGAGTTTCGAGAAACGTCGATCGTGACTCGGTTTTCGAAGCACGTACTTCAAACGTCCCAGATTAGGGATTCCGAATTAGGGTTCGATTTCAAGCACCTCGTTTCTTCGAAATTCTATTCTAGATCTTCAAGACTAATCATTCCCCACAAGAGTTTCGAGAAACGTCGATCGTGACTCGGTTTTCGAAGCACGTACTTCAAACGTCCCAGATTAGGGATTCCGAATTAGGGTTCGATTTGAAGCACCCCGTTTCATCGAAATTCTATTCTAGATCTTCAAGACTAATCATTCCCCACAAGAGTTTCGAGAAACGTCGACCGTGACTCGGTTTTCGAAGCACGTACTTCAAACGTCCCAGATTAGGGATTCCGAATTAGGGTTCGATTTGAAGCACCCCGTTTCTTCGAAATTCTATTCTAGATCTTCAAGACTAATCATTCCCCACAAGATTTTCGAGAAACGTCCACCGTGACTCGGTTTTCGAAGCACGTACTTCAAACGTACCAGATTAGGGATTCCGAATTAGGGTTCGATTTGAAGCACCCCGTTTCTTCGAAATTCTATTCTAGATCTACAAGACTAATCATTCCCCAGAAGAGTTTCGAGAAACGTCGACCGTGACTCGGTTTTCGAAGCACGTACTTCAAAAGTCCCAGATTATGGATTCCGAATTAAGGTTCGATTTGAAGCACCCCGTTTATACGAAATTCTACTCTAGATCTTCAAGACTAATCATTCCCCACAAGAGTTTCGAGAAACGTCGACCGTGACTCGGTTTTCGAAGCACGTACTTGAAATGTCCCAGATTATGGATTCTGAATTAGGGTTCGATTTGAAGCACCCCGTTTATTCGAAATTCTATTCTAGATCTTCAAGACTAATCATTCCCCACAAGAGTTTCGAGAAACGTCGACCGTGACTCGGTTTTCGAAGCACGTACTTTAAACGTCCCAGTTTAGGGATTCCGAATTAGAGTTCGATTTGAAGCACCCCGTTTCTTCGAAATTCTATTCTAGATCTACAAGACTAATCATTCCCCAGAAGAGTTTCGAGAAACGTCGACCGTGACTCGGTTTTCGAAGCACGTACTTCAAAAGTCCCAGATTATGGATTCCGAATTAGGGTTCGATTTGAAGCACCCCGTTTATTCGAAATTCTATTCTAGATCTTCAAGACTAATCATTCCCCACAAGAGTTTCGAGAAACGTCGACCGTGACTCGGTTTTCGAAGCACGTACTTCAAACATCCCAGATTAGGGATTTCGAATTAGGGTTCGATTTGAATCACCCCGTTTCTTCGAAATTCTATTCCAGATCTTCAAGACTAATCATTCCCCAAAAGAGTTTCGAGAAACGTCGATCGTGACTCGGTTTTCGAAGCACGTACTTCAGACGTCCCAGATTAGGGATTCCGAATTAGGGTTCTATTTGAAGCACCCCGTTTATTCGAAATTCTATTCTAGATCTTCAAGACTAATCATTCCCCACAAGAGTTTCGAGAAACGTCGACCGTGACTCGGTTTTCGAAGAACGTACTTCAAACGTCCCAGATTAGGGATTCCGAATTAGGGTTCGATTTCAAGCACCTCGTTTCTTCGAAATTCTATTCTAGATCTTCAAGACTAATCATTCCCCACAAGAGTTTCGAGAAACGTCGATCGTGACTCGGTTTTCGAAGCACGTACTTCAAACGTCCCAGATTAGGGATTCCGAATTAGGGTTCGATTTGAAGCACCCCGTTTCATCGAAATTCTATTCTAGATCTTCAAGACTAATCATTCCCCACAAGAGTTTCGAGAAACGTCGACCGTGACTCGGTTTTCGAAGCACGTACTTCAAACGTCCCAGATTAGGGATTCCGAATTAGGGTTCGATTTGAAGCACCCCGTTTCTTCGAAATTCTATTCTAGATTTTCAAGACTAATCATTCCCCACAAGAGTTTCGAGAAACGTCCACCGTGACTCGGTTTTCGAAGCACGTACTTCAAACGTACCAGATTAGGGATTCCGAATTAGGGTTCGATTTGAAGCACCCCGTTTCTTCGAAATTCTATTCTAGATCTACAAGACTAATCATTCCCCAGAAGAGTTTCGAGAAACGTCGACCGTGACTCGGTTTTCGAAGCACGTACTTCAAAAGTCCCAGATTATGGATTCCGAATTAGGGTTCGATTTGAAGCACCCCGTTTATTCGAAATTCTATTCTAGATCTTCAAGACTAATCATTCCCCACAAGAGTTTCGAGAAACGTCGACCGTGACTCGGTTTTCGAAGAACGTACTTCAAACGTCCCAGATTAGGGATTCCGAATTAGGGTTCGATTTCAAGCACCTCGTTTCTTCGAAATTCTATTCTAGATCTTCAAGACTAATCATTCCCCACAAGAGTTTCGAGAAACGTCGACCGTGACTCGGTTTTCGAAGCACGTACTTCAAACGTCCCAGATTAGGGATTCCGAATTAGGGTTCGATTTGAAGCACCCCGTTTCTTCGAAATTCTATTCTAGATTTTCAAGACTAATCATTCCCCACAAGAGTTTCGAGAAACGTCCACCGTGACTCGGTTTTCGAAGCACGTACTTCAAACGTACCAGATTAGGGATTCCGAATTAGGGTTCGATTTGAAGCACCCCGTTTCTTCGAAATTCTATTCTAGATCTACAAGACTAATCATTCCCCAGAAGAGTTTCGAGAAACGTCGACCGTGACTCGGTTTTCGAAGCACGTACTTCAAAAGTCCCAGATTATGGATTCCGAATTAGGGTTCGATTTGAAGCACCCCGTTTATTCGAAATTCTATTCTAGATCTTCAAGACTAATCATTCCCCACAAGAGTTTCGAGAAACGTCGACCGTGACTCGGTTTTCGAAGCACGTACTTCAAACATCCCAGATTAGGGATTTCGAATTAGGGTTCGATTTGAAGCACCCCGTTTCTTCGAAATTCTATTCTAGATCTTCAAGACTAATCATTCCCCAAAAGAGTTTCGAGAAACGTCGATCGTGACTCGGTTTTCGAAGCACGTACTTCAGACGTCCCAGATTAGGGATTCCGAATTAGGGTTCTATTTGAAGCACCCCGTTTATTCGAAATTCTATTCTAGATCTTCAAGACTAATCATTCCCCACAAGAGTTTCGAGAAACGTCGACCGTGACTCGGTTTTCGAAGAACGTACTTCAAACGTCCCAGATTAGGGATTCCGAATTAGGGTTCGATTTCAAGCACCTCGTTTCTTCGAAATTCTATTCTAGATCTTCAAGACTAATCATTCCCCACAAGAGTTTCGAGAAACGTCGATCGTGACTCGGTTTTCGAAGCACGTACTTCAAACGTCCCAGATTAGGGATTCCGAATTAGGGTTCGATTTTAAGCACCCCGTTTCATCGAAATTCTATTCTAGATCTTCAAGACTAATCATTCCCCACAAGAGTTTGGAGAAACGTCGACCGTGACTCGGTTTTCGAAGCACGTACTTCAAACGTCCCAGATTAGGGATTCCGAATTAGGGTTCGATTTGAAGCACCCCGTTTCTTCGAAATTCTATTCTAGATCTTCAAGACTAATCATTCCCCACAAGATTTTCGAGAAACGTCCACCGTGACTCGGTTTTCGAAGCACGTACTTGAAATGTCCCAGATTATGGATTCTGAATTAGGGTTCGATTTGAAGCACCCCGTTTATTCGAAATTCTATTCTAGATCTTCAAGACTAATCATTCCCCACAAGAGTTTCGAGAAACGTCGACCGTGACTCGGTTTTCGAAGCACGTACTTTAAACGTCCCAGTTTAGGGATTCCGAATTAGAGTTCGATTTGAAGCACCCCGTTTCTTCGAAATTCTATTCTAGATCTTCAAGACTAATCATTCCCCACAAGAAATTCGAAAAATGTCGACCGTGACTCGGTTGTCGAAGCACGTACTTCAAACGTCCCAGATTAGGGATTCCGAATTAAGGTTCGATTTGAAGCACTTCGTTTCTTCGAAATTCTATTCTAGATCTTCAAGACTAATCATTCCCCACAAGAGTTTCGAGAAACGTCGACCGTGACTCGGTTTTCGAAGCACGTACTTCAAACGTACCAGATTAGGGATTCCGAATTAGGGTTCGATTTCAAGCACCCCGTTTCTTCGAAATTCAACTCTAGATCTTCAAGACTAATCATTCCCCAGAAGAGTTTCGAGAAACGTCGACCGTGACTCGGTTTTCGAAGCACGTACTTCAAACATCCCAGATTAGGGATTTCGAATTAGGGTTCGATTTGAAGCACCCCGTTTATTCGAAATTCTATTCTAGATCTTCAAGACTAATCATTCCCCACAAGAGTTTTGAGAAACGTCGACCGTGACTCGGTTTTCGAAGCACGTACTTCAAACATCCCAGATTAGGGATTTCGAATTAGGGTTCGATTTGAAGCACCCCGTTTCTTCGAAATTCTATTCTAGATCTTCAAGACTAATCATTCCTTAAAAGAGTTTCGAGAAACGTCGATCGTGACACGGTTTTCGAAGCACGTACTTCAGACGTCCCAGATTAGGGATTCCGAATTAGGGTTCTATTTGAAGCACCCCGTTTATTCGAAAATCTATTCTAGATCTTCAAGACTAATCATTCCCCACAAGAGTTTCGAGAAACGTCGACCGTGACTCGGTTTTCGAAGCACGTACTACAAACGTCCCAGATTATGGATTCTGAATTAGGGTTCGATTTGAAGAACCCCGTTTATTCGAATTTTTATTCTAGATCTTCAAGACTAATCATTCCCCACAAGAGTTTCGAGAAACGTCGACCGTGACTCGGTTTTCGAAGAACGTACTTCAAACGTCCCAGATTAGGGATTCCGAATTAAGGTTCGATTTCAAGCACCCCGTTTCTTCGAAATTCTACTCTAGATCTTCAAGACTAATCATTCCCCACAAGAGTTTCGAGAAACGTCGACCGTGACTCGGTTTTCGAAGCACGTACTTGAAATGTCCCAGATTATGGATTCTGAATTAGGGTTCGATTTGAAGCACCCCGTTTATTCGAAATTCTATTCTAGATCTTCAAGACTAATCATTCCCCACAAGAGTTTCGAGAAACGTCGACCGTGACTCGGTTTTCGAAGCACGTACTTTAAACGTCCCAGTTTAGGGATTCCGAATTAGAGTTCGATTTGAAGCACCCCGTTTCTTCGAAATTCTATTCTAGATCTTCAAGACTAATCATTCCCCACAAGAGTTTCGAGAAACGTCGACCGTGACTCGGTTGTCGAAGCACGTACTTCAAACGTCCCAGATTAGGGATTCCGAATTAGGGTTCGATTTCAAGCACCCCGTTTCTTCGAAATTCAACTCTAGATCTTCAAGACTAATCATTCCCCAGAAGAGTTTCGAGAAACGTCGACCGTGACTCGGTTTTCGAAGCACGTACTTCAAACATCCCAGATTATGGATTCCGAATTAGGGTTCGATTTGAAGCACCCCGTTTATTCGAAATTCTATTCTAGATCTTCAAGACTAATCATTCCGCACAAGAGTTTCGAGAAACGTCGACCGTGACTCGGTTTTCGAAGCACGTACTTCAAACATCCCAGATTAGGGATTTCGAATTAGGGTTCGATTTGAAGCACCCCGTTTCTTCGAAATTCTATTCTAGATCTTCAAGACTAATCATTCCCCAAAAGAGTTTCGAGAAACGTCGATCGTGACTCGGTTTTCGAAGCACGTACTTCAGACGTCCCAGATTAGGGATTCCGAATTAGGGTTCTATTTGAAGCACCCCGTTTATTCGAAAATCTATTCTAGATCTTCAAGACTAATCATTCCCCACAAGAGTTTCGAGAAACGTCGACCGTGACTCGGTTTTCGAAGCACGTACTACAAACGTCCCAGATTATGGATTCTGAATTAGGGTTCGATTTGAAGAACCCCGTTTATTCGAATTTTTATTCTAGATCTTCAAGACTAATCATTCCCCACAAGAGTTTCGAGAAACGTCGACCGTGACTCGGTTTTTGAAGAACGTACTTCAAACGTCCCAGATTAGGGATTCCGAATTAAGGTTCGATTTCAAGCACCCCGTTTCTTCGAAATTCTACTCTAGATCTTCAAGACTAATCATTCCCCACAAGAGTTTCGAGAAACGTCGACCGTGACTCGGTTTTCGAAGCACGTACTTGAAATGTCCCAGATTATGGATTCTGAATTAGGGTTCGATTTGAAGCACCCCGTTTATTCGAAATTCTATTCTAGATCTTCAAGACTAATCATTCCCCACAAGAGTTTCGAGAAACGTCGACCGTGACTCGGTTTTCGAAGCACGTACTTTAAACGTCCCAGTTTAGGGATTCCGAATTAGAGTTCGATTTGAAGCACCCCGTTTCTTCGAAATTCTATTCTAGATCTTCAAGACTAATCATTCCCCACAAGAAATTCGAAAAATGTCGACCGTGACTCGGTTGTCGAAGCACGTACTTCAAACGTCCCAGATTAGGGATTCCGAATTAGGGTTCGATTTCAAGCACCCCGTTTCTTCGAAATTCAACTCTAGATCTTCAAGACTAATCATTCCCCAGAAGAGTTTCGAGAAACGTCGACCGTGACTCGGTTTTCGAAGCACGTACTTCAAAAGTCCCAGATTATGGATTCCGAATTAGGGTTCGATTTGAAGCACCCCGTTTATTCGAAATTCTATTCTAGATCTTCAAGACTAATCATTCCCCACAAGAGTTTCGAGAAACGTCGACCGTGACTCGGTTTTCGAAGCACGTACTTCAAACATCCCAGATTAGGGATTTCGAATTAGGGTTCGATTTGAAGCACCCCGTTTCTTCGAAATTCTATTCTAGATCTTCAAGACTAATCATTCCCCAAAAGAGTTTCGAGAAACGTCGATCGTGACTCGGTTTTCGAAGCACGTACTTCAGACGTCCCAGATTAGGGATTCCGAATTAGGGTTCTATTTGAAGCACCCCGTTTATTCGAAAATCTATTCTAGATCTTCAAGACTAATCATTCCCCACAAGAGTTTCGAGAAACGTCGACCGTGACTCGGTTTTCGAAGCACGTACTACAAACGTCCCAGATTATGGATTCTGAATTAGGGTTCGATTTGAAGAACCCCGTTTATTCGAATTTTTATTCTAGATCTTCAAGACTAATCATTCCCCACAAGAGTTTCGAGAAACGTCGACCGTGACTCGGTTTTCGAAGAACGTACTTCAAACGTCCCAGATTAGGGATTCCGAATTAAGGTTCGATTTCAAGCACCCCGTTTCTTCGAAATTCTACTCTAGATCTTCAAGACTAATCATTCCCCACAAGAGTTTCGAGAAACGTCGACCGTGACTCGGTTTTCGAAGCACGTACTTGAAATGTCCCAGATTATGGATTCTGAATTAGGGTTCGATTTGAAGCACCCCGTTTATTCGAAATTCTATTCTAGATCTTCAAGACTAATCATTCCCCACAAGAGTTTCGAGAAACGTCGACCGTGACTCGGTTTTCGAAGCACGTACTTTAAACGTCCCAGTTTAGGGATTCCGAATTAGAGTTCGATTTGAAGCACCCCGTTTCTTCGAAATTCTATTCTAGATCTTCAAGACTAATCATTCCCCACAAGAAATTCGAAAAATGTCGACCGTGACTCGGTTGTCGAAGCACGTACTTCAAACGTCCCAGATTAGGGATTCCGAATTAGGGTTCGATTTCAAGCACCCCGTTTCTTCGAAATTCAACTCTAGATCTTCAAGACTAATCATTCCCCAGAAGAGTTTCGAGAAACGTCGACCGTGACTCGGTTTTCGAAGCACGTACTTCAAAAGTCCCAGATTATGGATTCCGAATTAGGGTTCGATTTGAAGCACCCCGTTTATTCGAAATTCTATTCTAGATCTTCAAGACTAATCATTCCCCACAAGAGTTTCGAGAAACGTCGACCGTGACTCGGTTTTCGAAGCACGTACTTCAAACATCCCAGATTAGGGATTTCGAATTAGGGTTCGATTTGAAGCACCCCGTTTCTTCGAAATTCTATTCTAGATCTTCAAGACTAATCATTCCCCAAAAGAGTTTCGAGAAACGTCGATCGTGACTCGGTTTTCGAAGCACGTACTTCAGACGTCCCAGATTAGGGATTCCGAATTAGGGTTCTATTTGAAGCACCCCGTTTATTCGAAATTCTATTCTAGATCTTCAAGACTAATCATTCCCCACAAGAGTTTCGAGAAACGTCGACCGTGACTCGGTTTTCGAAGCACGTACTACAAACGTCCCAGATTATGGATTCTGAATTAGGGTTCGATTTGAAGAACCCCGTTTATTCGAATTTTTATTCTAGATCTTCAAGACTAATCATTCCCCACAAGAGTTTCGAGAAACGTCGACCGTGACTCGGTTTTCGAAGAACGTACTTCAAACGTCCCTGATTAGGGATTCCGAATTAAGGTTCGATTTCAAGCACCCCGTTTCTTCGAAATTCTACTCTAGATCTTCAAGACTAATCATTCCCCACAAGAGTTTCGAGAAACGTCGACCGTGACTCGGTTTTCGAAGCACGTACTTGAAATGTCCCAGATTATGGATTCTGAATTAGGGTTCGATTTGAAGCACCCCGTTTATTCGAAATTCTATTCTAGATCTTCAAGACTAATCATTCCCCACAAGAGTTTCGAGAAACGTCGACCGTGACTCGGTTTTCGAAGCACGTACTTTAAACGTCCCAGTTTAGGGATTCCGAATTAGAGTTCGATTTGAAGCACCCCGTTTCTTCGAAATTCTATTCTAGATCTTCAAGACTAATCATTCCCCACAAGAAATTCGAAAAATGTCGACCGTGACTCGGTTGTCGAAGCACGTACTTCAAACGTCCCAGATTAGGGATTCCGAATTAGGGTTCGATTTCAAGCACCCCGTTTCTTCGAAATTCAACTCTAGATCTTCAAGACTAATCATTCCCCAGAAGAGTTCGAGAAACGTCGACCGTGACTCGGTTTTCGAAGCACGTACTTCAAAAGTCCCAGATTAGGGATTCCGAATTAGGGTTCGATTTGAAGCACCCCGTTTCTTCGAAATTCTATTCTAGATCTTCAAGACTAATCATTCCCCACAAGAGTTTCGAGAAACGTCGACCGTGACTCGGTTTTCGAAGCACGTACTTCAAACATCCCAGATTAGGGATTTCGAATTAGGGTTCGATTTGAAGCACCCCGTTTCTTCGAAATTCTATTCTAGATCTTCAAGACTAATCATTCCCCAAAAGAGTTTCGAGAAACGTCGATCGTGACTCGGTTTTCGAAGCACGTACTTCAGACGTCCCAGATTAGGGATTCCGAATTAGGGTTCTATTTGAAGCACCCCGTTTATTCGAAAATCTATTCTAGATCTTCAAGACTAATCATTCCCCACAAGAGTTTCGAGAAACGTCGACCGTGACTCGGTTTTCGAAGCACGTACTACAAACGTCCCAGATTATGGATTCTGAATTAGGGTTCGATTTGAAGAACCCCGTTTATTCGAATTTTTATTCTAGATCTTCAAGACTAATCATTCCCCACAAGAGTTTCGAGAAACGTCGACCGTGACTCGGTTTTCGAAGAACGTACTTCAAACGTCCCAGATTAGGGATTCCGAATTAAGGTTCGATTTCAAGCACCCCGTTTCTTCGAAATTCTACTCTAGATCTCCAAGACTAATCATTCCCCACAAGAGTTTCGAGAAACGTCGACCGTGACTCGGTTTTCGAAGCACGTACTTGAAATGTCCCAGATTATGGATTCTGAATTAGGGTTCGATTTGAAGCACCCCGTTTATTCGAAATTCTATTCTAGATCTTCAAGACTAATCATTCCCCACAAGAGTTTCGAGAAACGTCGACCGTGACTCGGTTTTCGAAGCACGTACTTTAAACGTCCCAGTTTAGGGATTCCGAATTAGAGTTCGATTTGAAGCACCCCGTTTCTTCGAAATTCTATTCTAGATCTTCAAGACTAATCATTCCCCACAAGAAATTCGAAAAATGTCGACCGTGACTCGGTTGTCGAAGCACGTACTTCAAACGTCCCAGATTAGGGATTCCGAATTAGGGTTCGATTTGAAGCACTTCGTTTCTTCGAAATTCTATTCTAGATCTACAAGACTAATCATTTCCCACAAGAGTTTCGAGAAACGTCGACCGTGACTCGGTTTTCGAAGCACGTACTTCAAAAGTCCCAGATTAGGGATTCCGAATTAGGGTTCGATTTGAAGCACCCCGTTTCTTCGAAATTCTATTCTAGATCTTCAAGATTAATCATTCCCCACAAGAGTTTCGAGAAACGTCGACCGTGACGCGGTTTTCGAAGAACGTACTTCAAACGTCCCAGATTAGGGATTCCGAATTAGGGTTCGATTTGAAGCACCCCGTTTCTTCGAAATTCTATTCTAGATCTTCAAGACTAATCATCCCCCACAAGAGTTTCGAGAAACGTTGACCGTGACTCGGTTTTCGAAGAACGTACTTCAAACGTCCCAGATTAGGGATTCCGAATTAAGGTTCGATTTGAAGCACCCCGTTTCTTCGAAATTCTATTCTAGATCTTCAAGACTAATAATTCCCCACAAGAGTTTCGAGAAACGTCGACCGTGACGCGGTTTTCGAAGAATGTACTTCAAACGTCCCAGATTAGGGATTCCGAATTAGGGTTCGATTTGAAGCACCCCGTTTCTTCGAAATTCTATTCTAGATCTTCAAGATTAATCATTCCCCACAAGAGTTTCGAGAAACGTCGACCGTGACGCGGTTTTCGAAGAACGTACTTCAAACGTCCCAGATTAGGGATTCCGAATTAGGGTTCGATTTGAAGCACCCCGTTTCTTCGAAATTCTATTCTAGATCTTCAAGACTAATCATCCCCCACAAGAGTTTCGAGAAACGTTGACCGTGACTCGGTTTTCGAAGCACGTACTTCAAACGTCCCAGATTAGGGATTCCGAATTAAGGTTCGATTTGAAGCACCCCGTTTCTTCGAAATTCTATTCTAGATCTTCAAGACTAATCATTCCCCACAAGAGTTTCGAGAAACGACGACCGTGACTCGGTTTTCGAAGCACGTACTTCAAACGTCCCAGATTAGGGATTCCGAATTAGGGTTCGATTTGATGCACCCCGTTTCTTCGAAATTCTATTCTAGATCTTCAAGACTAATCATTACCCACAAGAAATTCAAAAAACGTCGACCGTGACTCGGTTTTCGAAGTACGTACTTCAAACGTCCCAGATTAGGGATTCTGAATTAAGGTTCGATTTGAAGCACCCCGTTTCTTCGAAATTCTATTCTAGATCTTCAAGACTAATCATTCCCCACAACAGTTTCGAGAAACGTCGACCGTGACTCGGTTTTCGAAGAACGTACTTCAAACGTCCCAGATTAGGGATTCCGATTTAGGGTTCGATTTCAAGCACCCCGTTTCTTCGAAATTCTATTCTAGATCTTCAAGACTAATCATTCCCCACAAGAGTTTCGAGAAACGTCGACCGTGACTCGGTTTTCAAAGCACGTACTTCAAACGTCCAAGATTTGGGATTCCGAATTAAGGTTCGATTTGAAGCACCCCGTTTCTTCGAAATTCTATTCTAGATCTTCAAGACTAATCATTCCCCACAAGAGTTTCGAGAAACGTCGATCGTGACTCGGTTTTCGAAGGACGTACTTCAAACGTCCCAGATTATGGATTCTTAATTAGGGTTCGATTTGAAGCACCCCGTTTATTCGAAATTCTATTCTAGATCTTCAAGACTAATCATTCCCCACAAGAGTTTCGAGAAATGTCGACCGTGACTCGGTTTTCAAAATACGTACTTCAAACGTCCCAGATTCGGGATTCCGAATTAGGGTTCGATTTGAAGCACCCCGTTTCTTCGAAATTCTATTCTAGATCTTCAAGACTAATCATTCCCCACAAGAGTTTCGAGACACGTCGACCGTGACTCGGTTTTCAAAGCACGTACTTCAAACGTCCCAGATTCGGGATTCCGAATTAGGGTTCGATTTGAAGCACCCCGTTTCTTCGAAATTCTATTCTAGATCTTCAAGACTAATCATTCCCCACAAGAGTTTCGAGAAACGTCGACCGTGACTCGGTTTTCGAACCACGTACTTCAAATGTCCCAAATTAGGGATTCCGAATTAAGGTTCGATTTGAAGCTCCCCGTTTCTTCGAAATTCTATTCTAGATCTTCAAGACTAATCATTCCCCACAAGAGTTTCGAGAAACGTCGACCGTGACTCGGTTTTCGAAGCACGTACTTCAAACGTCCCAGATTATGGATTCTGAATTAGGGTTCGATTTGAAGCACCCCGTTTCTACGAAATTCTATTCTAGATCTTCAAGACTAATCATTCCCCACAAGAGTTTCGAGAAACGTCGAACGTGACTCGGTTTGCGAACCACGTACTTCAAACGTCCCAGATTAGGGATTCCGATTTAAGGTTCGATTTGAAGCACCCCGTTTCTTCGAAATTCTATTCTAGATCTTCAAGACTAATCATTCCCCACAAGAGTTTCGAGAAACGTCGACTGTGACTCGGTTTTCGAAGCACGTACTTCAAACGTCCCAGATTATGGATTCCGAATTAGGGTTTGATTTCAAGCACCCCGTTTATTCGAAATTCTACTCTAGATCTTCAAGACTAATCATTCCCCCCAAGAGTTTCGAGAAACGTCGACTGTGACTCGGTTTTCGAAGCACGTACTTCAAACGTCCCAGATTATGGATTCCGAATTAGGGTTCGATTTCAAGCACCCCGTTTATTCGAAATTCTACTCTAGATCTTCAAGACTAATCATTTCCCCCAAGAGTTTCGAGAAACGTCGACTGTGACTCGATTTTCGAAGCACGTACTTCAAACGTCCCAGATTATGGATTCTGAATTAGGGTTCGATTTGAAGCACCCCGTTTCTTCGAAATTCTATTCTAGATCTTCAAGACTAATCATTCCCCAAAAGAGTTTCGAGAAACGTCGACCGTGACTCGGTTTTCGAACCACGTACTTCAAACGTCGCAGATTAGGGATTCCGATTTAAGGTTCGATTTGAAGCACCCCGTTTCTTCGAAATTCTATTCTAGATCTTCAAGACTAATCATTCCCCACAAGAGTTTCGAGAAACGTCGACCGTGACTCGGTTTTCGAAGCACGTACTTCAAACGTCCCAGATTATGGATTCCGAATTAGGGTTCGATTTGAAGCACCCCGTTTCTTCGAAATTCTATTCTAGATCTTCAAGATTAATCATTCCCCACAAGAGTTTCGAGAAACGTCGATCGTGACTCGGTTTTCGAAGCACGTACTTCAAACGTCCCAGATTATGGATTCTTAATTAGGGTTCGATTTGAAGCACCCCGTTTATTCGAAATTCTATTCTAGATCTTCAAGACTAATCATTCCCCACAAGAGTTTCGAGAAACGTCGACCGTGACTCGGTTTTCGAAGAACGTACTTCAAACGTCCCAGATTAGGGATTCCGAATTAGGGTTCGATTTCAAGCACCCCGTTTCTTCGAAATTCTATTCTAGATCTTCAAGACTAATCATTCCCCACAAGAGTTTCGAGAAACGTCGACCGTGACTCGGTTTTCGAAGCACGTACTTCAAACGTCCCAGATTAGGGATTCCGAATTAGGGTTCGATTTGAAGCACCCCGTTTCTTCGAAATTCTATTCTAGATCTACAAGACTAATCATTCCCCAAAAGAGTTTCGAGAAACGTCGACCGTGACTCGATTTTCGAAGCACGTACTTCAAACGTCCCAGATTATGGATTCCGAATTAGGGTTCGATTTGATTCACCCCGTTTCTTCGAAATTCTATTCTAGATCTTCAAGACTAATCATTACCCACAAGAAATTCAAAAAACGTCGACCGTGACTCGGTTTTCGAAGTACGTACTTCAAACGTCCCAGATTAGGGATTCTGAATTGAGGTTCGATTTGAAGCACCCCGTTTCTTCGAAATTCTATTCTAGATCTTCAAGACTAATCATTCCCCACAACAGTTTCGAGAAACGTCGACCGTGACTCGGTTTTCGAAGAACGTACTTCAAACGTCCCAGATTAGGGATTCCGATTTAGGGTTCGATTTCAAGCACCCCGTTTCTTCGAAATTCTATTCTAGATCTTCAAGACTAATCATTCCCCACAAGAGTTTCGAGAAACGTCGACCGTGACTCGGTTTTCAAAGCACGTACTTCAAACGTCCAAGATTTGGGATTCCGAATTAAGGTTCGATTTGAAGCACCCCGTTTCTTCGAAATTCTATTCTAGATCTTCAAGACTAATCATTCCCCACAAGAGTTTCGAGAAACGACGACCGTGACTCGGTTTTCGAAGCACGTACTTCAAACGTCCCAGATTAGGGATTCCGAATTAGGGTTCGATTTGATGCACCCCGTTTCTTCGAAATTCTATTCTAGATCTTCAAGACTAATCATTCCCCACAAGAGTTTCGAGAAACGACGACCGTGACTCGGTTTTCGAAGCACGTACTTCAAACGTCCCACATTAGGAATTCCGAATTAGGGTTCGATTTGATGCACCCCGTTTCTTCGAAATTCTATTCTAGATCTTCAAGACTAATCATTACCCACAAGAAATTCAAAAAACGTCGACCGTGACTCGGTTTTCGAAGTACGTACTTCAAACGTCCCAGATTAGGGATTCTGAATTAAGGTTCGATTTGAAGCACCCCGTTTCTTCGAAATTCTATTCTAGATCTTCAAGACTAATCATTCCCCACAACAGTTTCGAGAAACGTCGACCGTGACTCGGTTTTCGAAGAACGTACTTCAAACGTCCCAGATTAGGGATTCCGATTTAGGGTTCGATTTCAAGCACCCCGTTTCTTCGAAATTCTATTCTAGATCTTCAAGACTAATCATTCCCCACAAGAGTTTCGAGAAACGTCGACCGTGACTCGGTTTTCAAAGCACGTACTTCAAACGTCCAAGATTTGGGATTCCGAATTAAGGTTCGATTTGAAGCACCCCGTTTCTTCGAAATTCTATTCTAGATCTTCAAGACTAATCATTCCCCCCAAGAGTTTCGAGAAACGTCGATCGTGACTCGGTTTTCGAAGGACGTACTTCAAACGTCCCAGATTATGGATTCTTAATTAGGGTTCGATTTGAAGCACCCCGTTTATTCGAAATTCTATTCTAGATCTTCAAGACTAATCATTCCCCACAAGAGTTTCGAGAAATGTCGACCGTGACTCGGTTTTCAAAATACGTACTTCAAACGTCCCAGATTCGGGATTCCGAATTAGGGTTCGATTTGAAGCACCCCGTTTCTTCGAAATTCTATTCTAGATCTTCAAGACTAATCATTCCCCACAAGAGTTTCGAGAAACGTCGACCGTGACTCGGTTTTCGAACCACGTACTTCAAATGTCCCAAATTAGGGATTCCGAATTAAGGTTCGATTTGAAGCTCCCCGTTTCTTCGAAATTCTAGTCTAGATCTTCAAGACTAATCATTCCCCACAAGAGTTTCGAGAAACGTTGACCGTGACTCGGTTTTCGAAATACGTACTTCAAACGTCCCAGATTATGGATTCCGAATTAGGGTTCGATTTCAAGCACCCCGTTTATTCGAAATTCTACTCTAGATCTTCAAGACTAATCATTCCCCCCAAGAGTTTCGAGAAACGTCGACTGTGACTCGGTTTACGAAGCACGTACTTCAAACGAACCAGATTATGGATTCCGAATTAGGGTTCGATTTGAAGAACCCCGTTTATTCGAAATTCTATTCTAGATCTTCAAGACTAATCATTCCCCACAAGAGTTTCGAGAAACGTCGACCGTGACTCGGTTTTCGAAGAACGTACTTCAAACGTCCCAGATTAGGGATTCCGAATTAGGGTTCGATTTCAAGCACCCCGTTTCTTCGAAATTCTATTCTAGATCTTCAAGACTAATCATTCCCCACAAGAGTTTCGAGACACGTCGACCGTGACTCGGTTTTCAAAGCACATACTTCAAACGTCCCAGATTCGGGATTCCGAATTAAGGTTCGATTTGAAGCACCCCGTTTCTTCGAAATTCTATTCTAGATCTTCAAGACTAATCATTCCCCACAAGAGTTTCGAGAAACGTCGACCGTGACTCGGTTTTCGAAGCACGTACTTCAAACGTCCCAGATTTGGGATTCCGAATTAGGGTTCGATTTGAAGCACCCCGTTTCTTCGAAATTCTATTCTAGATCTTCAAGACTAATCATTCCCCACAAGAGTTTCGAGAAACGTAGACCGTGACTCGGTTTTCGAAGCACGTACTTCAAACGTCCCAGATTAGGGATTCCAAATTACGGTTCGATTTGAAGCACCCCGTTTCTTCGAAATTCTATTCTAGATCTTCAAGACTAATCATTCCCCACAAGAGTTTCGAGAAACGTCGATCGTGACTCGGTTTTCGAAGCACGTACTTCAAACGTCCCAGATTAGGGATTCCGAATTAGGGTTCGATTTGAAGCACCCCGTTTCTTCGAAATTCTATTCTAGATCTTCAAGACTAATCATTCCCCACAAGAGTTTCGAGAAACGTCGACCGTGACTCGGTTTTCGAAGCACGTACTTCAAACGTCCCAGATTAGGGATTCCGAATTAGGGTTCGATTTGAAGCACCCCGTTTCTTCGAAATTCTATTCTAGATCTTCAAGACTAATCATTCCCCACAAGAGTTTCGAGAAACG
Source organism: Cucurbita pepo subsp. pepo (assembly GCF_057944985.1). NCBI lineage: Eukaryota > Viridiplantae > Streptophyta > Magnoliopsida > Cucurbitales > Cucurbitaceae > Cucurbita > Cucurbita pepo. The sequence continues at coordinate 9,418,645 of NC_141808.1, forward strand.
TCGACCGTGACTCGGTTTTTGAAGCACGTACTTCAAACGTCCCAGATTAGGGATTCCGAATTAGGGTTCGATTTCAAGCACCCCGTTTCTTCGAAATTCTATTCTAGATCTTCAAGAGTAATCATTCCCCACAAGAGTTTCGAGAAACGTCGACCGTGACTCGGTTTTCGAAGCACGTACTTCAAACGTCCCAGATTAGGGATTCCGAATTAGGGCCGAATTGAAGCACCCCGTTTCTTCGAAATTCTATTCTAGATCTTCAAGACTAATCATTCCCCACAAGAGTTTCGAGAAACGTCGACCGTGACTCGGTTTTCGAAGAACGTACTTCAAACGTCCCAGATTAGGGATTCCGAATTAGGGTTCGATTTCAAGCACCCCGTTTCTTCAAAATTCTATTCTAGATCTTCGAGACTCATCATTCCCCACAAGAGTTTCGAGAAACGTCGCCCGTGACTCGGTTTTCGAAGCACGTACTTCAAACGTCCCAGATTAGGGATTCCGAATTAGGGCCGAATTGAAGCACCCCGTTTCTTCGAAATTCTATTCTAGATCTTCAAGACTAATCATTCCCCACAAGAGTTTCGAGAAACGTCGACCGTGACTCGGTTTTCGAAGAACGTACTTCAAACGTCCCAGATTAGGGATTCCGAATTAGGGTTCGATTTCAAGCACCCCGTTTCTTCGAAATTCTATTCTAGATCTTCAAGAGTAATCATTCCCCACAAGAGTTTCGAGAAACGTCGACCGTGACTCGGTTTTCGAAGCACGTACTTCAAACGTCCCAGATTAGGGATTCCGAATTAGGGCCGAATTGAAGCACCCCGTTTCTTCGAAATTCTATTCTAGATCTTCAAGACTAATCATTCCCCACAAGAGTTTCGAGAAACGTCGACCGTGACTCGGTTTTCGAAGAACGTACTTCAAACGTCCCAGATTAGGGATTCCGAATTAGGGTTCGATTTCAAGCACCCCGTTTCTTCAAAATTCTATTCTAGATCTTCGAGACTCATCATTCCCCACAAGAGTTTCGAGAAACGTCGCCCGTGACTCGGTTTTCGAAGCACGTACTTCAAACATCCCAGATTAGGGATTCCGAATTAGGGTTCGATTTCAAGCACCCCGTTTCTTCGAAATTCTATTCTAGATCTTCAAGACTAATCATTCCCCACAAGAGTTTCGAGAAACGTCGACCGTGACTCGGTTTTCGAAGCACGTACTTCAAACGTCCCAGATTAGGGATTCCGAATTAGGGTTCGATTTGAAGCACCCCGTTTCTTCGAAATTCTATTCTAGATGTTCAAGACTAATCATTCCCCACAAGAGTTTCGAGAAACGTCGACCGTGACTCGGTTTTCGAAGCACGTACTTCAAACGTCCCAGATTAGGGATTCCGAATTAGGGTTCGATTTGAAGCACCCCGTTTCTTCGAAATTCTATTCTAGATCTTCAAGACTAATCATTCCCCACAAGAGTTTCGAGAAACGTCGACCGTGACTCGGTTTTTGAAGCACGTACTTCAAACGTCCCAGATTAGGGATTCCGAATTAGGGTTCGATTTCAAGCACCCCGTTTCTTCGAAATTCTATTCTAGATCTTCAAGAGTAATCATTCCCCACAAGAGTTTCGAGAAACGTCGACCGTGACTCGGTTTTCGAAGCACGTACTTCAAACGTCCCAGATTAGGGATTCCGAATTAGGGCCGAATTGAAGCACCCCGTTTCTTCGAAATTCTATTCTAGATCTTCAAGACTAATCATTCCCCACAAGAGTTTCGAGAAACGTCGACCGTGACTCGGTTTTCGAAGAACGTACTTCAAACGTCCCAGATTAGGGATTCCGAATTAGGGTTCGATTTCAAGCACCCCGTTTCTTCAAAATTCTATTCTAGATCTTCGAGACTCATCATTCCCCACAAGAGTTTCGAGAAACGTCGCCCGTGACTCGGTTTTCGAAGCACGTACTTCAAACATCCCAGATTAGGGATTCCGAATTAGGGTTCGATTTCAAGCACCCCGTTTCTTCGAAATTCTATTCTAGATCTTCAAGACTAATCATTCCCCACAAGAGTTTCGAGAAACGTCGACCGTGACTCGGTTTTCGAAGCACGTACTTCAAACGTCCCAGATTAGGGATTCCGAATTAGGGTTCGATTTGAAGCACCCCGTTTCTTCGAAATTCTATTCTAGATCTTCAAGACTAATCATTCCCCACAAGAGTTTCGAGAAACGTCGACCGTGACTCGGTTTTCGAAGAACGTACTTCAAACGTCCCAGATTAGGGATTCCGAATTAGGGTTCGATTTGAAGCACCCCGTTTCTTCGAAATTCTATTCTAGATGTTCAAGACTAATCATTCCCCACAAGAGTTTCGAGAAACGTCGACCGTGACTCGGTTTTCGAAGCACGTACTTCAAACGTCCCTGATTAGGGATTCCGAATTAGGGTTCGATTTGATGCACCCCGTTTCTTCGAAATTCTATTCTAGATCTTCAAGACTAATCATTCCCCACAAGAGTTTCGAGAAACGACGACCGTGACTCGGTTTTCGAAGCACGTACTTCAAACGTCCCACATTAGGAATTCCGAATTAGGGTTCGATTTGATGCACCCCGTTTCTTCGAAATTCTATTCTAGATCTTCAAGACTAATCATTACCCACAAGAAATTCAAAAAACGTCGACCGTGACTCGGTTTTCGAAGTACGTACTTCAAACGTCCCAGATTAGGGATTCTGAATTAAGGTTCGATTTGAAGCACCCCGTTTCTTCGAAATTCTATTCTAGATCTTCAAGACTAATCATTCCCCACAACAGTTTCGAGAAACGTCGACCGTGACTCGGTTTTCGAAGAACGTACTTCAAACGTCCCAGATTAGGGATTCCGATTTAGGGTTCGATTTCAAGCACCCCGTTTCTTCGAAATTCTATTCTAGATCTTCAAGACTAATCATTCCCCACAAGAGTTTCGAGAAACGTCGACCGTGACTCGGTTTTCAAAGCACGTACTTCAAACGTCCAAGATTTGGGATTCCGAATTAAGGTTCGATTTGAAGCACCCCGTTTCTTCAAAATTCTATTCTAGATCTTCAAGACTAATCATTCCCCCCAAGAGTTTCGAGAAACGTCGATCGTGACTCGGTTTTCGAAGGACGTACTTCAAACGTCCCAGATTATGGATTCTTAATTAGGGTTCGATTTGAAGCACCCCGTTTATTCGAAATTCTATTCTAGATCTTCAAGACTAATCATTCCCCACAAGAGTTTCGAGAAATGTCGACCGTGACTCGGTTTTCAAAATACGTACTTCAAACGTCCCAGATTCGGGATTCCGAATTAGGGTTCGATTTGAAGCACCCCGTTTCTTCGAAATTCTATTCTAGATCTTCAAGACTAATCATTCCCCACAAGAGTTTCGAGAAACGTCGACCGTGACTCGGTTTTCGAACCACGTACTTCAAATGTCCCAAATTAGGGATTCCGAATTAAGGTTCGATTTGAAGCTCCCCGTTTCTTCGAAATTCTAGTCTAGATCTTCAAGACTAATCATTCCCCACAAGAGTTTCGAGAAACGTTGACCGTGACTCGGTTTTCGAAATACGTACTTCAAACGTCCCAGATTATGGATTCCGAATTAGGGTTCGATTTCAAGCACCCCGTTTATTCGAAATTCTACTCTAGATCTTCAAGACTAATCATTCCCCCCAAGAGTTTCGAGAAACGTCGACTGTGACTCGGTTTACGAAGCACGTACTTCAAACGAACCAGATTATGGATTCCGAATTAGGGTTCGATTTGAAGAACCCCGTTTATTCGAAATTCTATTCTAGATCTTCAAGACTAATCATTCCCCACAAGAGTTTCGAGAAACGTCGACCGTGACTCGGTTTTCGAAGAACGTACTTCAAACGTCCCAGATTAGGGATTCCGAATTAGGGTTCGATTTCAAGCACCCCGTTTCTTCGAAATTCTATTCTAGATCTTCAAGACTAATCATTCCCCACAAGAGTTTCGAGACACGTCGACCGTGACTCGGTTTTCAAAGCACATACTTCAAACGTCCCAGATTCGGGATTCCGAATTAAGGTTCGATTTGAAGCACCCCGTTTCTTCGAAATTCTATTCTAGATCTTCAAGACTAATCATTCCCCACAAGAGTTTCGAGAAACGTCGACCGTGACTCGGTTTTCGAAGCACGTACTTCAAACGTCCCAGATTTGGGATTCCGAATTAGGGTTCGATTTGAAGCACCCCGTTTCTTCGAAATTCTATTCTAGATCTTCAAGACTAATCATTCCCCACAAGAGTTTCGAGAAACGTAGACCGTGACTCGGTTTTCGAAGCACGTACTTCAAACGTCCCAGATTAGGGATTCCAAATTACGGTTCGATTTGAAGCACCCCGTTTCTTCGAAATTCTATTCTAGATCTTCAAGACTAATCATTCCCCACAAGAGTTTCGAGAAACGTCGATCGTGACTCGGTTTTCGAAGCACGTACTTCAAACGTCCCAGATTAGGGATTCCGAATTAGGGTTCGATTTGAAGCACCCCGTTTCTTCGAAATTCTATTCTAGATCTTCAAGACTAATCATTCCCCAAAAGAGTTTCGAGAAACGTCGACCGTGACTCGGTTTTCGAAGCACGTACTTCAAACGTCCCAGATTAGGGATTCCGAATTAGGGTTCGATTTGAAGCACCCCGTTTCTTCGAAATTCTATTCTAGATCTTCAAGACTAATCATTCCCCACAAGAGTTTCGAGAAACGTCGACCGTGACTCGGTTTTTGAAGCACGTACTTCAAACGTCCCAGATTAGGGATTCCGAATTAGGGTTCGATTTCAAGCACCCCGTTTCTTCGAAATTCTATTCTAGATCTTCAAGAGTAATCATTCCCCACAAGAGTTTCGAGAAACGTCGACCGTGACTCGGTTTTCGAAGCACGTACTTCAAACGTCCCAGATTAGGGATTCCGAATTAGGGCCGAATTGAAGCACCCCGTTTCTTCGAAATTCTATTCTAGATCTTCAAGACTAATCATTCCCCACAAGAGTTTCGAGAAACGTCGACCGTGACTCGGTTTTCGAAGAACGTACTTCAAACGTCCCAGATTAGGGATTCCGAATTAGGGTTCGATTTCAAGCACCCCGTTTCTTCAAAATTCTATTCTAGATCTTCGAGACTCATCATTCCCCACAAGAGTTTCGAGAAACGTCGCCCGTGACTCGGTTTTCGAAGCACGTACTTCAAACATCCCAGATTAGGGATTCCGAATTAGGGTTCGATTTCAAGCACCCCGTTTCTTCGAAATTCTATTCTAGATCTTCAAGACTAATCATTCCCCACAAGAGTTTCGAGAAACGTCGACCGTGACTCGGTTTTCGAAGCACGTACTTCAAACGTCCCAGATTAGGGATTCCGAATTAGGGTTCGATTTGAAGCACCCCGTTTCTTCGAAATTCTATTCTAGATCTTCAAGACTAATCATTCCCCACAAGAGTTTCGAGAAACGTCGACCGTGACTCGGTTTTCGAAGAACGTACTTCAAACGTCCCAGATTAGGGATTCCGAATTAGGGTTCGATTTGAAGCACCCCGTTTCTTCGAAATTCTATTCTAGATGTTCAAGACTAATCATTCCCCACAAGAGTTTCGAGAAACGTCGACCGTGACTCGGTTTTCGAAGCACGTACTTCAAACGTCCCTGATTAGGGATTCCGAATTAGGGTTCGATTTCAAGCACCCCGTTTCTTCGAAATTATATTCTAGATCTTCAAGACTAATCATTCCCCACAAGAGTTTCGAGAAACGTCGACCGTGACTCGGTTTTCGAAGCACGTACTTCAAACGTCCCAGATTAGGGATTCCGAATTAGGGTTCGATTTGAAGCAGCCCGTTTCTTCGATATTCTATTCTAGATCTTCGAGACTAATCATTCCCCACAAGAGTTTCGAGAAACGTCGACCGTGACTCGGTTTTCGAAGCACGTACTTCAAACGTCCCAGATTAGGGATTCCGAATTAGGGTTCGATTTCAAGCACCCCGTTTCTTCGAAATTATATTCTAGATCTTCAAGACTAATCATTCCCCACAAGAGTTTCGAGAAACGTCGACCGTGACTCGGTTTTGTAATACGTACTTCAAACGTCCCAGATTATGGATTGCGAATTAGGGTTCGATTTCAAGCACCCCGTTTATTCGAAATTCTACTCTAGATCTTCAAGACTAATCATTCCTCCCAAGAGTTTCGAGAAACGTCGACCGTGACTCGGTTTTCGAAGCACGTACTTCAAACGTCCCAGATTAGGGATTCCGAATTAGGGTTCGATTTGAAGCACCCTGTTTCTTCGAAATTCTATTCTAGATCTTCAAGACTAATCATTCCCCACAAGAGTTTCGAGAAACGTCGACCGTGACTCGGTTTTCGAAGCACGTACTTCAACGTCCCAGATTAGGGATTCCGAACTAAGGTTCGATTGTAAGCACCCCGTTTCTTCGAAAATCTATTCTAGATCTTCAAGACTAATCATTCCCCAAAAGAGTTTCGAGAAACGTCGACTGTGACTCGGTTTTCGAAGCACGTACTTCAAACGTCCCAGATTAGGGATTCCGAATTAGGGTTCGATTTCAAGCACCCCGTTTCTTCGAAATTCTATTCTAGATCTTCAAGACTAATCATTCCCCACAAGAGTTTCGAGAAACGTCGACTGTGACTCGGTTTTCGAAGCACGTACTTCAAATGTCCCAGATTAGGGATTCCGAATTAAGGTTCGATTTGAAGCACCCCGTTTCTTCGAAAATCTATTCTAGATCTTCAAGACTAATCATTCCCCACAAGAGTTTCGAGAAACGTCGACTGTGACTCGGTATTCGAAATACGTACTTCAAACATCCCAGATTATTGATTCCGAATTAGGGTTCGATTTCAAGCACCCCGTTTATTCGAAATTCTATTCTAGATCTTCAAGACTAATCATTCCCCACAAGAGTTTCGAGAAACGTCGACCGTGACTCGGTTTTCGAAGAACGTACTTCAAACGTCCCAGATTAGGGATTCCGAATTAGGGTTCGATCTGAAGCACCCCGTTTCTTCGAAATTCTATTCTAGATCTTTAAGACTAATCATTCCCCACAAGAATTTCGCGAAACGTCGACCGTGACTCGGTTTTCGAAGCACGTACTTCAAACGTCCCAGATTAGGGATTCTGAATTAGGGTTCGATTTGAAGCACCCCGTTTCTTCGAAATTCTATTCTAGATCTTCAAGACTAATCATTCCCCACAAGAGTTTCGAGAAACGTCGACCGTGACTCGGTTTTCGAAGAACGTACTTCAAACGTCCCAGATTAGGGATTCCGAATTAGGGTTCGATCTGAAGCACCCCGTTTCTTCGAAATTCTATTCTAGATCTTTAAGACTAATCATTCCCCACAAGAATTTCGCGAAACGTCGACCGTGACTCGGTTTTCGAAGCACGTACTTCAAACGTCCCAGATTAGGGATTCTGAATTAGGGTTCGATTTGAAGCACCCCGTTTCTTCGAAATTCTATTCTAGATCTTCAAGACTAATCATTCCCCACAAGAGTTTCAAGAAACGTCGACCGTGACTCGGTTTTCGAAGCACGTACTTCAAACGTCCCAGATTAGGGATTCCGAATTAGGGTTCAATTTGAAGCACCCCGTTTCTTCGAAATTCTATTCTAGATCTTCGAGACTAATCATTCCCCACAAGAGTTTCGAGAAACGTCGACTGTGACTCGGTTTTCGAAGCACGTACTTCAAACGTCCCAGATTAGGGATTCCGAATTAGGGTTCGATTTCAAGCACCCCGTTTCTTCGAAATTCTATTCTAGATCTTCAAGACTAATCATTCCCCACAAGAGTTTCGAGAAACGTCGACCGTGACTCGGTTTTCGAAGCACGTACTTCAAACGTCCCAGATTAGGGATTCCGAATTAGGGTTCGATTTCAAGCACCCCGTTTCTTCGAAATTATATTCTAGATCTTCAAGACTAATCATTCCCCACAAGAGTTTCGAGAAACGTCGACCGTGACTCGGTTTTCGAAGCACGTACTTCAAACGTCCCAGATTATGGATTCTGAATTAGGGTTCGATTTGAAGCACCCCGTTTATTCGAAATTCTATTCTAGATCTTCAAGACTAATCATTCCCCACAAGAGTTTCGAGAAACGTCAACCGTGACTCGGTTTTCGAAGAACGTACTTCAAACGTCCCAGATTAGGGATTCCGAATTAGGGTTCGATTTGAAGCACCCCGTTTCTTCGAAATTCTATTCTAGATCTTCAAGACTAATCATTCCCCACAAGAGTTTCGAGAAACGTAGACCGTGACTCGGTTTTCGAAGCACGTACTTCAAACGTCCCAGATTAGGGATTCCGAACTAAGGTTCGATTGTAAGCACCCCGTTTCTTCGAAAATCTATTCTAGATCTTCAAGACTAATCATTCCCCAAAAGAGTTTCGAGAAACGTCGACTGTGACTCGGTTTTCGAAGCACGTACTTCAAACGTCCCAGATTAGGGATTCCGAATTAGGGTTCGATTTCAAGCACCCGGTTTCTTCGAAATTCTATTCTAGATCTTCAAGAGTAATCATTCCCCACAAGAGTTTCGAGAAACGTCGACCGTGACTCGGTTTTCGAAGCACGTACTTCAAACGTCCCAGATTAGGGATTCCGAATTAGGGCCGAATTGAAGCACCCCGTTTCTTCGAAATTCTATTCTAGATCTTCAAGACTAATCATTCCCCACAAGAGTTTCGAGAAACGTCGACCGTGACTCGGTTTTCGAAGAACGTACTTCAAACGTCCCAGATTAGGGATTCCGAATTAGGCTTCGATTTGAAGCAGCCCGTTTCTTCGAAATTATATTCTAGATCTTCAAGACTAATCATTCCCCACAAGAGTTTCGAGAAACGTCGACCGTGACTCGGTTTTCGAAGCACGTACTTCAAACGTCCCAGATTAGGGATTCCGAATTAGGGTTCGATTTGAAGCACCCCGTTTCTTCGAAATTCTATTCTAGATCTTCAAGACTAATCATTCCCCACAAGAGTTTCGAGAAACGTCGACTGTGACTCGATTTTCGAAGCACGTACTTCAAACGTCCCAGATTAGGGATTCTGAATTAGGGTTCGATTTGAAGCACCCCGTTTCTTCGAAATTCTATTCTAGATCTTCAAGACTAATCATTCCCCACAAGAGTTTCGGGAAACGTCGACCGTGACTCGGTTTTCGAAGCACGTACTTCAAACGTCCCAGATTAGGGATTCCGAATTAGGGTTCGATTTGAAGCACCCCGTTTCTTCGAAATTCTATTCTAGATCTTCAAGACTAATCATTCCCCACAAGAAATTCGAAAAACGTCGACCGTGACTCGGTTTTGTAATACGTACTTCAAACGTCCCAGATTATGGATTGCGAATTAGGGTTCGATTTCAAGCACCCCGTTTATTCGAAATTCTATTCTAGATCTTCAAGACTAATCATTCCCCACAAGAGTTTCGAGAAACGTCGACCGTGACTCGGTTTTCGAAGAACGTACTTCAAACGTCCCAGATTAGGGATTCCGAATTAGGGTTCGATTTCAAGCACCCCGTTTCTTCGAAATTCTATTCTAGATCTTCAAGACTAATCATTCCCCACAAGAGTTTCGAGACACGTCGACCGTGACTCGGTTTTCAAAGCACATACTTCAAACGTCCCAGATTCGGGATTCCGAATTAAGGTTCGATTTGAAGCACCCCGTTTCTTCGAAATTCTATTCTAGATCTTCAAGACTAATCATTCCCCACAAGAGTTTCGAGAAACGTCGACCGTGACTCGGTTTTCGAAGCACGTACTTCAAACGTCCCAGATTTGGGATTCCGAATTAGGGTTCGATTTGAAGCACCCCGTTTCTTCGAAATTCTATTCTAGATCTTCAAGACTAATCATTCCCCACAAGAGTTTCGAGAAACGTAGACCGTGACTCGGTTTTCGAAGCACGTACTTCAAACGTCCCAGATTAGGGATTCCAAATTACGGTTCGATTTGAAGCACCCCGTTTCTTCGAAATTCTATTCTAGATCTTCAAGACTAATCATTCCCCACAAGAGTTTCGAGAAACGTCGATCGTGACTCGGTTTTCGAAGCACGTACTTCAAACGTCCCAGATTAGGGATTCCGAATTAGGGTTCGATTTGAAGCACCCCGTTTCTTCGAAATTCTATTCTAGATCTTCAAGACTAATCATTCCCCACAAGAGTTTCGAGAAACGTCGACCGTGACTCGGTTTTCGAAGCACGTACTTCAAACGTCCCAGATTAGGGATTCCGAATTAGGGTTCGATTTGAAGCACCCCGTTTCTTCGAAATTCTATTCTAGATCTTCAAGACTAATCATTCCCCACAAGAGTTTCGAGAAACGTCGACCGTGACTCGGTTTTTGAAGCACGTACTTCAAACGTCCCAGATTAGGGATTCCGAATTAGGGTTCGATTTCAAGCACCCCGTTTCTTCGAAATTCTATTCTAGATCTTCAAGAGTAATCATTCCCCACAAGAGTTTCGAGAAACGTCGACCGTGACTCGGTTTTCGAAGCACGTACTTCAAACGTCCCAGATTAGGGATTCCGAATTAGGGCCGAATTGAAGCACCCCGTTTCTTCGAAATTCTATTCTAGATCTTCAAGACTAATCATTCCCCACAAGAGTTTCGAGAAACGTCGACCGTGACTCGGTTTTCGAAGAACGTACTTCAAACGTCCCAGATTAGGGATTCCGAATTAGGGTTCGATTTCAAGCACCCCGTTTCTTCAAAATTCTATTCTAGATCTTCGAGACTCATCATTCCCCACAAGAGTTTCGAGAAACGTCGCCCGTGACTCGGTTTTCGAAGCACGTACTTCAAACATCCCAGATTAGGGATTCCGAATTAGGGTTCGATTTCAAGCACCCCGTTTCTTCGAAATTCTATTCTAGATCTTCAAGACTAATCATTCCCCACAAGAGTTTCGAGAAACGTCGACCGTGACTCGGTTTTCGAAGCACGTACTTCAAACGTCCCAGATTAGGGATTCCGAATTAGGGTTCGATTTGAAGCACCCCGTTTCTTCGAAATTCTATTCTAGATCTTCAAGACTAATCATTCCCCACAAGAGTTTCGAGAAACGTCGACCGTGACTCGGTTTTCGAAGAACGTACTTCAAACGTCCCAGATTAGGGATTCCGAATTAGGGTTCGATTTGAAGCACCCCGTTTCTTCGAAATTCTATTCTAGATGTTCAAGACTAATCATTCCCCACAAGAGTTTCGAGAAACGTCGACCGTGACTCGGTTTTCGAAGCACGTACTTCAAACGTCCCTGATTAGGGATTCCGAATTAGGGTTCGATTTCAAGCACCCCGTTTCTTCGAAATTATATTCTAGATCTTCAAGACTAATCATTCCCCACAAGAGTTTCGAGAAACGTCGACCGTGACTCGGTTTTCGAAGCACGTACTTCAAACGTCCCAGATTAGGGATTCCGAATTAGGGTTCGATTTGAAGCAGCCCGTTTCTTCGATATTCTATTCTAGATCTTCGAGACTAATCATTCCCCACAAGAGTTTCGAGAAACGTCGACCGTGACTCGGTTTTCGAAGCACGTACTTCAAACGTCCCAGATTAGGGATTCCGAATTAGGGTTCGATTTCAAGCACCCCGTTTCTTCGAAATTATATTCTAGATCTTCAAGACTAATCATTCCCCACAAGAGTTTCGAGAAACGTCGACCGTGACTCGGTTTTGTAATACGTACTTCAAACGTCCCAGATTATGGATTGCGAATTAGGGTTCGATTTCAAGCACCCCGTTTATTCGAAATTCTACTCTAGATCTTCAAGACTAATCATTCCTCCCAAGAGTTTCGAGAAACGTCGACCGTGACTCGGTTTTCGAAGCACGTACTTCAAACGTCCCAGATTAGGGATTCCGAATTAGGGTTCGATTTGAAGCACCCTGTTTCTTCGAAATTCTATTCTAGATCTTCAAGACTAATCATTCCCCACAAGAGTTTCGAGAAACGTCGACCGTGACTCGGTTTTCGAAGCACGTACTTCAACGTCCCAGATTAGGGATTCCGAACTAAGGTTCGATTGTAAGCACCCCGTTTCTTCGAAAATCTATTCTAGATCTTCAAGACTAATCATTCCCCAAAAGAGTTTCGAGAAACGTCGACTGTGACTCGGTTTTCGAAGCACGTACTTCAAACGTCCCAGATTAGGGATTCCGAATTAGGGTTCGATTTCAAGCACCCCGTTTCTTCGAAATTCTATTCTAGATCTTCAAGACTAATCATTCCCCACAAGAGTTTCGAGAAACGTCGACTGTGACTCGGTTTTCGAAGCACGTACTTCAAATGTCCCAGATTAGGGATTCCGAATTAAGGTTCGATTTGAAGCACCCCGTTTCTTCGAAAATCTATTCTAGATCTTCAAGACTAATCATTCCCCACAAGAGTTTCGAGAAACGTCGACTGTGACTCGGTATTCGAAATACGTACTTCAAACATCCCAGATTATTGATTCCGAATTAGGGTTCGATTTCAAGCACCCCGTTTATTCGAAATTCTATTCTAGATCTTCAAGACTAATCATTCCCCACAAGAGTTTCGAGAAACGTCGACCGTGACTCGGTTTTCGAAGAACGTACTTCAAACGTCCCAGATTAGGGATTCCGAATTAGGGTTCGATCTGAAGCACCCCGTTTCTTCGAAATTCTATTCTAGATCTTTAAGACTAATCATTCCCCACAAGAATTTCGCGAAACGTCGACCGTGACTCGGTTTTCGAAGCACGTACTTCAAACGTCCCAGATTAGGGATTCTGAATTAGGGTTCGATTTGAAGCACCCCGTTTCTTCGAAATTCTATTCTAGATCTTCAAGACTAATCATTCCCCACAAGAGTTTCGAGAAACGTCGACCGTGACTCGGTTTTCGAAGAACGTACTTCAAACGTCCCAGATTAGGGATTCCGAATTAGGGTTCGATCTGAAGCACCCCGTTTCTTCGAAATTCTATTCTAGATCTTTAAGACTAATCATTCCCCACAAGAATTTCGCGAAACGTCGACCGTGACTCGGTTTTCGAAGCACGTACTTCAAACGTCCCAGATTAGGGATTCTGAATTAGGGTTCGATTTGAAGCACCCCGTTTCTTCGAAATTCTATTCTAGATCTTCAAGACTAATCATTCCCCACAAGAGTTTCAAGAAACGTCGACCGTGACTCGGTTTTCGAAGCACGTACTTCAAACGTCCCAGATTAGGGATTCCGAATTAGGGTTCAATTTGAAGCACCCCGTTTCTTCGAAATTCTATTCTAGATCTTCGAGACTAATCATTCCCCACAAGAGTTTCGAGAAACGTCGACTGTGACTCGGTTTTCGAAGCACGTACTTCAAACGTCCCAGATTAGGGATTCCGAATTAGGGTTCGATTTCAAGCACCCCGTTTCTTCGAAATTCTATTCTAGATCTTCAAGACTAATCATTCCCCACAAGAGTTTCGAGAAACGTCGACCGTGACTCGGTTTTCGAAGCACGTACTTCAAACGTCCCAGATTAGGGATTCCGAATTAGGGTTCGATTTCAAGCACCCCGTTTCTTCGAAATTATATTCTAGATCTTCAAGACTAATCATTCCCCACAAGAGTTTCGAGAAACGTCGACCGTGACTCGGTTTTCGAAGCACGTACTTCAAACGTCCCAGATTATGGATTCTGAATTAGGGTTCGATTTGAAGCACCCCGTTTATTCGAAATTCTATTCTAGATCTTCAAGACTAATCATTCCCCACAAGAGTTTCGAGAAACGTCAACCGTGACTCGGTTTTCGAAGAACGTACTTCAAACGTCCCAGATTAGGGATTCCGAATTAGGGTTCGATTTGAAGCACCCCGTTTCTTCGAAATTCTATTCTAGATCTTCAAGACTAATCATTCCCCACAAGAGTTTCGAGAAACGTCGACCGTGACTCGGTTTTCGAAGAACGTACTTCAAACGTCCCAGATTAGGGATTCCGAATTAGGGTTCGATTTGAAGCACCCCGTTTCTTCGAAATTCTATTCTAGATCTTCAAGACTAATCATTCCCCACAAGAGTTTCGAGAAACGTCGACCGTGACTCGGTTTTCGAAGCACGTACTTCAAACGTCCCAGATTAGGGATTCCGAATTAGGGTTCGATTTCAAGCACCCGGTTTCTTCGAAATTCTATTCTAGATCTTCAAGAGTAATCATTCCCCACAAGAGTTTCGAGAAACGTCGACCGTGACTCGGTTTTCGAAGCACGTACTTCAAACGTCCCAGATTAGGGATTCCGAATTAGGGCCGAATTGAAGCACCCCGTTTCTTCGAAATTCTATTCTAGATCTTCAAGACTAATCATTCCCCACAAGAGTTTCGAGAAACGTCGACCGTGACTCGGTTTTCGAAGAACGTACTTCAAACGTCCCAGATTAGGGATTCCGAATTAGGCTTCGATTTGAAGCAGCCCGTTTCTTCGAAATTATATTCTAGATCTTCAAGACTAATCATTCCCCACAAGAGTTTCGAGAAACGTCGACCGTGACTCGGTTTTCGAAGCACGTACTTCAAACGTCCCAGATTAGGGATTCCGAATTAGGGTTCGATTTGAAGCACCCCGTTTCTTCGAAATTCTATTCTAGATCTTCAAGACTAATCATTCCCCACAAGAGTTTCGAGAAACGTCGACTGTGACTCGATTTTCGAAGCACGTACTTCAAACGTCCCAGATTAGGGATTCTGAATTAGGGTTCGATTTGAAGCACCCCGTTTCTTCGAAATTCTATTCTAGATCTTCAAGACTAATCATTCCCCACAAGAGTTTCGAGAAACGTCGACCGTGACTCGGTTTTCGAAGCACGTACTTCAAACGTCCCAGATTAGGGATTCCGAATTAGGGTTCGATTTGAAGCACCCCGTTTCTTCGAAATTCTATTCTAGATCTTCAAGACTAATCATTCCCCACAAGAAATTCGAAAAACGTCGACCGTGACTCGGTTTTGTAATACGTACTTCAAACGTCCCAGATTATGGATTGCGAATTAGGGTTCGATTTCAAGCACCCCGTTTATTCGAAATTCTATTCTAGATCTTCAAGACTAATCATTCCCCACAAGAGTTTCGAGAAACGTCGACCGTGACTCGGTTTTCGAAGAACGTACTTCAAACGTCCCAGATTAGGGATTCCGAATTAGGGTTCGATTTCAAGCACCCCGTTTCTTCGAAATTCTATTCTAGATCTTCGAGACTCATCATTCCCCACAAGAGTTTCGAGAAACGTCGACCGTGACTCGGTTTTCGAAGCACGTACTTCAAACATCCCAGATTATGGATTCTGAATTAGGGTTCGATTTGAAGCACCCCGTTTATTCGAAATTCTATTCTAGATCTTCAAGACTAATCATTCCCCACAAGAGTTTCGAGAAACGTCGACCGTGACTCGGTTTTCGAAGAACGTACTTCAAACGTCCCAGATTAGGGATTCCGAATTAGGGTTCGATTTGAAGCACCCCGTTTCTTCGAAATTCTATTCTAGATCTTCAAGACTAATCATTCCCCACAAGAGTTTCGAGAAACGTCGACCGTGACTCGGTTTTCGAAGCACGTACTTCAAACGTCCCAGATTAGGGATTCCGAATTAGGGTTCGATTTCAAGCACCCCGTTTCTTCGAAATTATATTCTAGATCTTCAAGACTAATCATTCCCCACAAGAGTTTCGAGAAACGTCGACCGTGACTCGGTTTTCGAAGCACGTACTTCAAACGTCCCAGATTAGGGATTCCGAATTAGGGTTCGATTTGAAGCAGCCCGTTTCTTCGATATTCTATTCTAGATCTTCGAGACTAATCATTCCCCACAAGAGTTTCGAGAAACGTCGACCGTGACTCGGTTTTCGAAGCACGTACTTCAAACGTCCCAGATTAGGGATTCCGAATTAGGGTTCGATTTCAAGCACCCCGTTTCTTCGAAATTATATTCTAGATCTTCAAGACTAATCATTCCCCACAAGAGTTTCGAGAAACGTCGACCGTGACTCGGTTTTGTAATACGTACTTCAAACGTCCCAGATTATGGATTGCGAATTAGGGTTCGATTTCAAGCACCCCGTTTATTCGAAATTCTACTCTAGATCTTCAAGACTAATCATTCCCCCCAAGAGTTTCGAGAAACGTCGACCGTGACTCGGTTTTCGAAGCACGTACTTCAAACGTCCCAGATTAGGGATTCCGAATTAGGGTTCGATTTGAAGCACCCTGTTTCTTCGAAATTCTATTCTAGATCTTCAAGACTAATCATTCCCCACAAGAGTTTCGAGAAACGTCGACCGTGACTCGGTTTTCGAAGCACGTACTTCAAACGTCCCAGATTAGGGATTCCGAACTAAGGTTCGATTGTAAGCACCCCGTTTCTTCGAAAATCTATTCTAGATCTTCAAGACTAATCATTCCCCAAAAGAGTTTCGAGAAACGTCGACTGTGACTCGGTTTTCGAAGCACGTACTTCAAACGTCCCAGATTAGGGATTCCGAATTAGGGTTCGATTTCAAGCACCCCGTTTCTTCGAAATTCTATTCTAGATCTTCAAGACTAATCATTCCCCACAAGAGTTTCGAGAAACGTCGACTGTGACTCGGTTTTCGAAGCACGTACTTCAAACGTCCCTGATTAGGGATTCCGAATTAAGGTTCGATTTGAAGCACCCCGTTTCTTCGAAAATCTATTCTAGATCTTCAAGACTAATCATTCCCCACAAGAGTGTCAAGAAACGTCGACTGTGACTCGGTTTTCGAAGAACGTACTTCAAATGTCCTAGATTAGAGATTCCGAATTAGGGTTCGATTTGAAGCACCCCGTTTCTTCGAAATTCTATTCTAGATCTTCAAGACTAATCATTCCCCACAAGAAATTCGAAAAACGTCGACCGTGACTCGGTTTTGTAATACGTACTTCAAACGTCCCAGATTATGGATTGCGAATTAGGGTTCGATTTCAAGCACCCCGTTTATTCGAAATTCTACTCTAGATCTTCAAGACTAATCATTCCCCCCAAGAGTTTCGAGAAACGTCGACCGTGACTCGGTTTTCGAAGCACGTACTTCAAACGTCCCAGATTAGGGATTCCGAATTAGGGTTCGATTTGAAGCACCCCGTTTCTTCGAAATTCTATTCTAGATCTTTAAGACTAATCATTCCCCACAAGAATTTCGCGAAACGTCGACCGTGACTCGGTTTTCGAAGCACGTACTTCAAACGTCCCAGATTAGGGATTCTGAATTAGGGTTCGATTTGAAGCACCCCGTTTCTTCGAAATTCTATTCTAGATCTTCAAGACTAATCATTCCCCACAAGAGTTTCAAGAAACGTCGACCGTGACTCGGTTTTCGAAGCACGTACTTCAAACGTCCCAGATTAGGGATTCCGAATTAGGGTTCAATTTGAAGCACCCCATTTCTTCGAAATTCTATTCTAGATCTTCGAGACTAATCATTCCCCACAAGAGTTTCGAGAAACGTCGACTGTGACTCGGTTTTCGAAGCACGTACTTCAAACGTCCCAGATTAGGGATTCCGAATTAGGGTTCGATTTCAAGCACCCCGTTTCTTCGAAATTATATTCTAGATCTTCTAGACTAATCATTCCCCACAAGAAATTCGAAAAACGTCGACCGTGACTCGGTTTTTGAAGCACGTACTTCAAACGTCCCAGATTAAGGATTCCGAATTAAGGTTCGATTTGAAGCACCCCGTTTCTTCGAAATTCTATTCTAGATCTTCAAGACTAATCATTCCCCACAAGAGTTTCGAGAAACGTCGACTGTGACTTGGTTTTCGAAGAACGTACTTCAAACGTCCCAGATTAGGGATTCCGAATTAGGGTTCGATTTCAAGCACCCCGTTTCTTCGAAATTCTATTCTAGATCTTCAAGACTAATCATTCCCCAAAAGAGTTTCGAGAAACGTCGACTGTGACTCGGTTTTCGAAGCACGTACTTCAAACGTCCCAGATTAGGGATTCCGAACTAAGGTTCGATTTGAAGCACCCCGTTTCTTCGAAAATCTATTCTAGATCTTCAAGACTAATCATTCCCCAAAAGAGTTTCGAGAAACGTCGACTGTGACTCGGTTTTCGAAGCACGTACTTCAAACGTCCCAGATTAGGGATTCCGAATTAGGGTTCGATTTCAAGCACCCCGTTTCTTCGAAATTCTATTCTAGATCTTCAAGACTAATCATTCCCCACAAGAGTTTCGAGAAACGTCGACTGTGACTCGGTTTTCGAAGCACGTACTTCAAACGTCCCAGATTAGGGATTCCGAATTAGGGTTCGATTTCAAGCACCCGGTTTCTTCGAAATTCTATTCTAGATCTTCAAGAGTAATCATTCCCCACAAGAGTTTCGAGAAACGTCGACCGTGACTCGGTTTTCGAAGCACGTACTTCAAACGTCCCAGATTAGGGATTCCGAATTAGGGCCGAATTGAAGCACCCCGTTTCTTCGAAATTCTATTCTAGATCTTCAAGACTAATCATTCCCCACAAGAGTTTCGAGAAACGTCGACCGTGACTCGGTTTTCGAAGAACGTACTTCAAACGTCCCAGATTAGGGATTCCGAATTAGGCTTCGATTTGAAGCAGCCCGTTTCTTCGAAATTATATTCTAGATCTTCAAGACTAATCATTCCCCACAAGAGTTTCGAGAAACGTCGACCGTGACTCGGTTTTCGAAGCACGTACTTCAAACGTCCCAGATTAGGGATTCCGAATTAGGGTTCGATTTGAAGCACCCCGTTTCTTCGAAATTCTATTCTAGATCTTCAAGACTAATCATTCCCCACAAGAGTTTCGAGAAACGTCGACTGTGACTCGATTTTCGAAGCACGTACTTCAAACGTCCCAGATTAGGGATTCTGAATTAGGGTTCGATTTGAAGCACCCCGTTTCTTCGAAATTCTATTCTAGATCTTCAAGACTAATCATTCCCCACAAGAGTTTCGAGAAACGTCGACCGTGACTCGGTTTTCGAAGCACGTACTTCAAACGTCCCAGATTAGGGATTCCGAATTAGGGTTCGATTTGAAGCACCCCGTTTCTTCGAAATTCTATTCTAGATCTTCAAGACTAATCATTCCCCACAAGAAATTCGAAAAACGTCGACCGTGACTCGGTTTTGTAATACGTACTTCAAACGTCCCAGATTATGGATTGCGAATTAGGGTTCGATTTCAAGCACCCCGTTTATTCGAAATTCTATTCTAGATCTTCAAGACTAATCATTCCCCACAAGAGTTTCGAGAAACGTCGACCGTGACTCGGTTTTCGAAGAACGTACTTCAAACGTCCCAGATTAGGGATTCCGAATTAGGGTTCGATTTCAAGCACCCCGTTTCTTCGAAATTCTATTCTAGATCTTCGAGACTCATCATTCCCCACAAGAGTTTCGAGAAACGTCGACCGTGACTCGGTTTTCGAAGCACGTACTTCAAACATCCCAGATTATGGATTCTGAATTAGGGTTCGATTTGAAGCACCCCGTTTATTCGAAATTCTATTCTAGATCTTCAAGACTAATCATTCCCCACAAGAGTTTCGAGAAACGTCGACCGTGACTCGGTTTTCGAAGAACGTACTTCAAACGTCCCAGATTAGGGATTCCGAATTAGGGTTCGATTTGAAGCACCCCGTTTCTTCGAAATTCTATTCTAGATCTTCAAGACTAATCATTCCCCACAAGAGTTTCGAGAAACGTCGACCGTGACTCGGTTTTCGAAGCACGTACTTCAAACGTCCCAGATTAGGGATTCCGAATTAGGGTTCGATTTCAAGCACCCCGTTTCTTCGAAATTATATTCTAGATCTTCAAGACTAATCATTCCCCACAAGAGTTTCGAGAAACGTCGACCGTGACTCGGTTTTCGAAGCACGTACTTCAAACGTCCCAGATTAGGGATTCCGAATTAGGGTTCGATTTGAAGCAGCCCGTTTCTTCGATATTCTATTCTAGATCTTCGAGACTAATCATTCCCCACAAGAGTTTCGAGAAACGTCGACCGTGACTCGGTTTTCGAAGCACGTACTTCAAACGTCCCAGATTAGGGATTCCGAATTAGGGTTCGATTTCAAGCACCCCGTTTCTTCGAAATTATATTCTAGATCTTCAAGACTAATCATTCCCCACAAGAGTTTCGAGAAACGTCGACCGTGACTCGGTTTTGTAATACGTACTTCAAACGTCCCAGATTATGGATTGCGAATTAGGGTTCGATTTCAAGCACCCCGTTTATTCGAAATTCTACTCTAGATCTTCAAGACTAATCATTCCCCCCAAGAGTTTCGAGAAACGTCGACCGTGACTCGGTTTTCGAAGCACGTACTTCAAACGTCCCAGATTAGGGATTCCGAATTAGGGTTCGATTTGAAGCACCCTGTTTCTTCGAAATTCTATTCTAGATCTTCAAGACTAATCATTCCCCACAAGAGTTTCGAGAAACGTCGACCGTGACTCGGTTTTCGAAGCACGTACTTCAAACGTCCCAGATTAGGGATTCCGAACTAAGGTTCGATTGTAAGCACCCCGTTTCTTCGAAAATCTATTCTAGATCTTCAAGACTAATCATTCCCCAAAAGAGTTTCGAGAAACGTCGACTGTGACTCGGTTTTCGAAGCACGTACTTCAAACGTCCCAGATTAGGGATTCCGAATTAGGGTTCGATTTCAAGCACCCCGTTTCTTCGAAATTCTATTCTAGATCTTCAAGACTAATCATTCCCCACAAGAGTTTCGAGAAACGTCGACTGTGACTCGGTTTTCGAAGCACGTACTTCAAACGTCCCTGATTAGGGATTCCGAATTAAGGTTCGATTTGAAGCACCCCGTTTCTTCGAAAATCTATTCTAGATCTTCAAGACTAATCATTCCCCACAAGAGTGTCAAGAAACGTCGACTGTGACTCGGTTTTCGAAGAACGTACTTCAAATGTCCTAGATTAGAGATTCCGAATTAGGGTTCGATTTGAAGCACCCCGTTTCTTCGAAATTCTATTCTAGATCTTCAAGACTAATCATTCCCCACAAGAAATTCGAAAAACGTCGACCGTGACTCGGTTTTGTAATACGTACTTCAAACGTCCCAGATTATGGATTGCGAATTAGGGTTCGATTTCAAGCACCCCGTTTATTCGAAATTCTACTCTAGATCTTCAAGACTAATCATTCCCCCCAAGAGTTTCGAGAAACGTCGACCGTGACTCGGTTTTCGAAGCACGTACTTCAAACGTCCCAGATTAGGGATTCCGAATTAGGGTTCGATTTGAAGCACCCCGTTTCTTCGAAATTCTATTCTAGATCTTTAAGACTAATCATTCCCCACAAGAATTTCGCGAAACGTCGACCGTGACTCGGTTTTCGAAGCACGTACTTCAAACGTCCCAGATTAGGGATTCTGAATTAGGGTTCGATTTGAAGCACCCCGTTTCTTCGAAATTCTATTCTAGATCTTCAAGACTAATCATTCCCCACAAGAGTTTCAAGAAACGTCGACCGTGACTCGGTTTTCGAAGCACGTACTTCAAACGTCCCAGATTAGGGATTCCGAATTAGGGTTCAATTTGAAGCACCCCATTTCTTCGAAATTCTATTCTAGATCTTCGAGACTAATCATTCCCCACAAGAGTTTCGAGAAACGTCGACTGTGACTCGGTTTTCGAAGCACGTACTTCAAACGTCCCAGATTAGGGATTCCGAATTAGGGTTCGATTTCAAGCACCCCGTTTCTTCGAAATTATATTCTAGATCTTCTAGACTAATCATTCCCCACAAGAAATTCGAAAAACGTCGACCGTGACTCGGTTTTTGAAGCACGTACTTCAAACGTCCCAGATTAAGGATTCCGAATTAAGGTTCGATTTGAAGCACCCCGTTTCTTCGAAATTCTATTCTAGATCTTCAAGACTAATCATTCCCCACAAGAGTTTCGAGAAACGTCGACTGTGACTTGGTTTTCGAAGAACGTACTTCAAACGTCCCAGATTAGGGATTCCGAATTAGGGTTCGATTTCAAGCACCCCGTTTCTTCGAAATTCTATTCTAGATCTTCAAGACTAATCATTCCCCACAAGAAATTCGAAAAACGTCGACCGTGACTCGGTTTTTGAAGCACGTACTTCAAACGAACCAGATTAGGGATTCCGAACTAAGGTTCGATTTGAAGCACCCCGTTTCTTCGAAAATCTATTCTAGATCTTCAAGACTAATCATTCCCCAAAAGAGTTTCGAGAAACGTCGACTGTGACTCGGTTTTCGAAGCACGTACTTCAAACGTCCCAGATTAGGGATTCCGAATTAGGGTTCGATTTCAAGCACCCCGTTTCTTCGAAATTCTATTCTAGATCTTCAAGACTAATCATTCCCCACAAGAGTTTCGAGAAACGTCGACTTTGACTCGGTTTTCGAAGCACGTACTTCAAACGTCCCAGATTAGGGATTCCGAATTAAGGTTCGATTTGAAGCACCCCGTTCCTTCGAAAATCTATTCTAGATCTTCAAGACTAATCATTCCCCACAAGAGTGTCAAGAAACGTCGACTGTGACTCGGTTTTCGAAGAACGTACTTCAAATGTCCTAGATTAGAGATTCCGAATTAGGGTTCGATTTGAAGCACCCCGTTTCTTCGAAATTCTATTCTAGATCTTCAAGACTAATCATTCCCCACAAGAAATTCGAAAAACGTCGACCGTGACTCGGTTTTGTAATACGTACTTCAAACGTCCCAGATTATGGATTGCGAATTAGGGTTCGATTTCAAGCACCCCGTTTATTCGAAATTCTACTCTAGATCTTCAAGACTAATCATTCCCCCCAAGAGTTTCGAGAAACGTCGACGGTGACTCGGTTTTCGAAGCACGTACTTCAAACGTCCCAGATTAGGGATTCCGAATTAGGGCCGAATTGAAGCACCCCGTTTCTTCGAAATTCTATTCTAGATCTTCAAGACTAATCATTCCCCAAAAGAGTTTCGAGAAACGTCGACTGTGACTCGGTTTTCGAAGCACGTACTTCAAACGTCCCAGATTAGGGATTCCGAATTAAGGTTCGATTTGAAGAACCCCGTTTCTTCGAAAATCTATTCTAGATCTTCAAGACTAATCATTCCCCACAAGAGTTTCGAGAAACGTCGACCGTGACTCGGTTTTCGAAGCACGTACTTCAAACATCCCAGATTAGGGATTCCGAACTAAGGTTCGATTTGAAGCACCCCGTTTCTTCGAAAATCTATTCTAGATCTTCAAGACTAATCATTCCTCAAAAGAGTTTCGAGAAACGTCGACTGTGACTCGGTTTTCGAAGCACGTACTTCAAACGTCCCAGATTAGGGATTCCGAATTAAGGTTCGATTTGAAGCACCCCGTTTCTTCGAAAATCTATTCTAGATCTTCAAGACTATTCATTCCCCAAAAGTGTTTCGAGAAACGTCGACTGTGACTCGGTTTTCGAAGCACGTACTTCAAACGTCCCAGATTAGGGATTCCGAATTAGGGTTCGATTTGAAGCACCCCGTTTCTTCGAAATTCTATTCTAGATCTTCAAGACTAATCATTCCCCACAAGAGTTTCGAGAAACGTCGACTGTGACTCGGTTTTCGAAGCACGTACTTCAAACGTCCCAGATTAGGGATTCCGAATTAGGGTTCGATTTGAAGCACCCCGTTTCTTCGAAATTCTATTCTAGATCTTCAAGACTAATCATTCCCCACAAGAGTTTCGAGAAACGTCGACTGTGACTCGGTTTTCGAAGAACGTACTTCAAACGTCCCAGATTAGGGATTCCGAATTAAGGTTCGATTTGAAGCACCCCGTTTCTTCGAAATTCTATTCTAGATCTTCAAAACTAATCATTCCCCACAAGAGTTTCGAGAAACGTCGACTGTGACTCGGTTTTCGAAGAACGTACTTCAAACGTCCCAGATTAGGGATTCCGAATTAGGGTTCGATTTCAAGCACCCCGTTTCTTCGAAATTCTATTCTAGATCTTCAAGACTAATCATTCCCCAAAAGAGTTTCGAGAAACGTCGACTGTGACTCGGTTTTCGAAGCACGTACTTCAAACGTCCCAGATTAGGGATTCCGAACTAAGGTTCGATTTGAAGCACCCCGTTTCTTCGAAAATCTATTCTAGATCTTCAAGACTAATCATTCCCCAAAAGAGTTTCGAGAAACGTCGACTGTGACTCGGTTTTCGAAGCACGTACTTCAAACGTCCCAGATTAGGGATTCCGAATTAGGGTTCGATTTCAAGCACCCCGTTTCTTCGAAATTCTATTCTAGATCTTCAAGACTAATCATTCCCCACAAGAGTTTCGAGAAACGTCGACTGTGACTCGGTTTTCGAAGCACGTACTTCAAACGTCCCAGATTAGGGATTCCGAATTAAGGTTCGATTTGAAGCACCCCGTTTCTTCGAAAATCTATTCTAGATCTTCAAGACTAATCATTCCCCACAAGAGTTTCGAGAAACGTCGACTGTGACTCGGTTTTCGAAGAACGTACTTCAAATGTCCCAGATTAGGGATTCCGAATTAGGGTTCGATTTGAAGCACCCCGTTTCTTCGAAATTCTATTCTAGATCTTCAAGACTAATCATTCCCCACAAGAAATTCGAAAAACGTCGACCGTGACTCGGTTTTTGAAGCACGTACTTCAAACGTCCCAGATTAAGGATTCCGAATTAAGGTTCGATTTGAAGCACCCCGTTTCATCGAAATTCTATTCTAGATCTTCAAGACTAATTATTCACCACAAGAGTTTCGAGAAACGTCGACTGTGACTCGGTTTTCGAAGAACGTACTTCAAACGTCCCAGATTAGGGATTCCGAATTAGGGTTCGATTTGAAACACCCTGTTTCTTGGAAATTCTATTCTAGATCTTCAACACTAATCATTCCCCACAAGAGTTTCGAGAAACGTCGACCGTGACTCGGTTTTCGAAATACGTACTTCAAACGTCCCAGATTATGGATTCCGAATTAGGGTTCGATTTGAAGCACCCCGTTTCTTCGAAATTCTATTCTAGATCTTCAAGACTAATCATTCCCCACTAGAGTTTCGAGAAACGTCGACCGTGACTCGGTTTTCGAAGCACGTACTTCAAACATCCCAGATTAGGGATTCCGAATTAGGGTTCGATTTGAAGCACCCCGTTTCTTCGAAATTCTATTCTAGATCTTCAAGACTAATCATTCCCCACAAGAGTTTCGAGAAACGTCGACGGTGACTCGGTTTTCGAAGCACGTACTTCACACGTCCCAGATTAGGGATTCCGAACTAAGGTTCGATTTGAAGCACCCCGTTTCTTCGAAAATATATTCTAGATCTTCAAGACTAATCATTCCCCAAAAGAGTTTCGAGAAACGTCGACTGTGACTCGGTTTTCGAAGCACGTACTTCAAACGTCCCAGATTAGGGATTCCGAATTAAGGTTCGATTTGAAGCACCCCGTTTCTTCGAAAATCTATTCTAGATCTTCAAGACTAATCATTCCCCAAAAGAGTTTCGAGAAACGTCGACTGTGACTCGGTTTTCGAAGCACGTACTTCAAACGTCCCAGATTAGGGATTCCGAATTAAGGTTCGATTTGAAGCACCCCGTTTCTTCGAAAATCTATTCTAGATCTTCAAGACTAATCATTCCCCAAAAGAGTTTCGAGAAACGTCGACTGTGACTCGGTTTTCGAAGCACGTACTTCAAACGTCCCAGATTAGGGATTCCGAATTAAGGTTCGATTTGAAGCACCCCGTTTCTTCGAAAATCTATTCTAGATCTTCAAGACTAATCATTCCCCACAAGAGTTTCGAGAAACGTCGACTGTGACTCGGTTTTCGAAGAACGTACTTCAAACGTCCCAGATTAGGGATTCCGAATTAGGGTTCGATTTCAAGCACCCCGTTTCTTCGAAATTCTATTCTAGATCTTCAAGACTAATCATTCCCCACAAGAGTTTCGAGAAACGTCGACCGTGACTCGGTTTTCGAAATACGTACTTCAAACGTCCCAGATTATGGATTCCGAATTAGGGTTCGATTTTAAGCACCCCGTTTATTCGAAATTCTACTCTAGATCTTCAAGACTAATCATTCCCCCCAAGAGTTTCGAGAAACGTCGACCGTGACTCGGTTTTCGAAGCACGTACTTCAAACGTCCCAGATTAGGGATTCTGAATTAGGGTTCGATTTGAAACACCCTGTTTCTTCGAAATTCTATTCTAGATCTTCAACACTAATCATTCCCCACAAGAGTTTCGAGAAACGTCGACCGTGACTCGGTTTTTGAAGCACGTACTTCAAACGTCCCAGATTAAGGATTCCGAATTAAGGTTCGATTTGAAGCACCCCGTTTCTTCGAAATTCTATTCTAGATCTTCAAGACTAATCATTCCCCACAAGAGTTTCGAGAAACGTCGACTGTGACTCGGTTTTCGAAGAACGTACTTCAAACGTCCCAGATTAGGGATTCCGAATTAGGGTTCGATTTCAAGCACCCCGTTTCTTCGAAATTCTATTCTAGATCTTCAAGACTAATCATTCCCCACAAGAGTTTCGAGAAACGTCGACTGTGACTCGGTTTTCGAAGCACGTACTTCAAACGTCCCAGATTATTGATTCCGAATTAAGGTTCGATTTGAAGCACCCCGTTTCTTCGAAAATCTATTCTAGATCTTCAAGACTAATCATTCCCCACAAGAGTTTCGAGAAACGTCGACCGTGACTCGGTTTTCGAAATACGTACTTCAAACGTCCCAGATTATGGATTCCGAATTAGGGTTCGATTTCAAGCACCCCGTTTATTCGAAATTCTACTCTAGATCTTCAAGACTAATCATTCCCCCCAAGAGTTTCGAGAAACGTCGACCGTGACTCGGTTTTCGAAGCACGTACTTCAAACGTCCCAGATTATTGATTCCGAATTAAGGTTCGATTTGAAGCACCCCGTTTCTTCGAAAATCTATTCTAGATCTTCAAGACTAATCATTCCCCACAAGAGTTTCGAGAAACGTCGACTGTGACTCGGTTTTCGAAGAACGTACTTCAAATGTCCCAGATTAGGGATTCCGAATTAGGGTTCGATTTGAAGCACCCCGTTTCTTCGAAATTCTATTCTAGATCTTCAAGACTAATCATTCCCCACAAGAAATTCGAAAAATGTCGACCGTGACTCGGATTTTGAAGCACGTACTTCAAACGTCCCAGATTAGGGATTCCGAATTAAGGTTCGATTTGAAGCACCCCGTTTCTTCGAAATTCTATTCTAGATCTTCAAGACTAATCATTCCCCACAAGAGTTTCGAGAAACGTCGACTGTGACTCGGTTTTCGAAGCACGTACTTCAAACGTCCCAGATTATTGATTCCGAATTAAGGTTCGATTTGAAGCACCCCGTTTCTTCGAAAATCTATTCTAGATCTTCAAGACTAATCATTCCCCACAAGAGTTTCGAGAAACGTCGACTGTGACTCGGTTTTCGAAGAACGTACTTCAAATGTCCCAGATTAGGGATTCCGAATTAGGGTTCGATTTGAAGCACCCCGTTTCTTCGAAATTCTATTCTAGATCTTCAAGACTAATCATTCCCCACAAGAAATTCGAAAAATGTCGACCGTGACTCGGATTTTGAAGCACGTACTTCAAATGTCCCAGATTAGGGATTCCGAATTAAGGTTCGATTTGAAGCACCCCGTTTCTTCGAAATTCTATTCTAGATCTTCAAGACTAATCATTCCCCACAAGAGTTTCGAGAAACGTCGACTGTGACTCGGTTTTCGAAGAACGTACTTCAAACGTCCCAGATTAGGGATTCCGAATTAGGGTTCGATTTCAAGCACCCCGTTTCTTCGAAATTCTATTCTAGATCTTCAAGACTAATCATTCCCCACAAGAGTTTCGAGAAACGTCGACCGTGACTCGGTTTTCGAAATACGTACTTCAAACGTCCCAGATTATGGATTCCGAATTAGGGTTCGATTTCAAGCACCCCGTTTATTCGAAATTTTACTCTAGATCTTCAGGACTAATCATTCCCCCCAAGAGTTTCGAGAAACGTCGACCGTGACTCGGTTTTCGAAGCACGTACTTCAAACGTCCCAGATTAGGGATTCCGAATTAGGGTTCTATTTGAAGCACCCCGTTTCTTCGAAATTCTATTCTAGATCTTCAAGACTAATCATTCCCCACAAGAAATTCGAGAAACGTCAACTGTGACTCGGTTTTCGAAGCACGTACTTCAAACGTCCCAGATTATGGATTCCGAATTAAGGTTCGATTTGAAGCACCCCGTTTCTTCGAAAATCTATTCTAGATCTTCAAGCCTAATCATTCCCCACAAGAGTTTCGAGAAACGTCGACCGTGACTCGGTTTTCAAAGCTCGTACTTCAAACGTCCCAGATTCGGGATTCCGAATGAAGGTTCGATTTGAAGCACCCCGTTTCTTCGAAATTCTATTCTAGATCTTCAAGACTAATCATTCCCCACAAGAGTTTCGAGAAACGTCGACTGTGACTCGGTTTTCGAAGAACGTACTTCAAATGTCCCAGATTAGGGATTCCGAATTAGGGTTCGATTTGAAGCACCCCGTTTCTTCGAAATTCTATTCTAGATCTCCAACACTAATCATTCCCCACAAGAAATTCGAAAAACGTCGACCGTGACTCGGTTTTTGAAGCACGTACTTCACACGTCCCAGATTATTGATTCCGAATTAAGGTTCGATTTGAAGCACCCCGTTTCTTCGAAATTCTATTCTAGATCTTCAAGACTAATCATTCCCCACAAGAGTTTCGAGAAACGTCGACTGTGACTCGGTTTTCGAAGAACGTACTTCAAACGTCCCAGATTAGGGATTCCGAATTAGGGTTCGATTTCAAGCACCCCGTTTCTTCGAAATTCTATTCTAGATCTTCAAGACTAATCATTCCCCACAAGAGTTTCGAGAAACGTCGACTGTGACTCGGTTTTCGAAATACGTACTTCAAACGTCCCAGATTATGGATTCCGAATTAGGGTTCGATTTCAAGCACCCCGTTTATTCGAAATTCTACTCTAGATCTTCAAGACTAATCATTCCCCCCAAATGTTTCGAGAAACGTCGACCGTGACTCGGTTTTCGAAGCACGTACTTCAAACGTCCCAGATTAGGGATTCCGAATTAGGGTTCGATTTGAAACACCCTGTTTCTTCGAAATTCTATTCTAGATCTTCAACACTAATCATTCCCCACAAGAGTTTCGAGAAACGTCGACCGTGACTCGGTTTTTGAAGCACGTACTTCAAACGTCCCAGATTAAGGATTCCGAATTAAGGTTCGATTTGAAGCACCCCGTTTCTTCGAAATTCTATTCTAGATCTTCAAGACTAATCATTCCCCACAAGAGTTTAGAGAAACGTCGACTGTGACTCGGTTTTCGAAGAACGTACTTCCAATGTCCTAGATTAGGTATACCGAATTAGGGTTCGATTTGAAGCACCCCGTTTCTTCGAAATTCTATTCTAGATCTTCAAGACTAATCATTCCCCACAAGAAATTCGAAAAACGTCGACCGTGACTCGGTTTTTGAAGCACGTACTTCAAACGTCCCAGATTAAGGATTCCGAATTAAGGTTCGATTTGAAGCACCCCGTTTCTTCGAAATTCTATTCTAGATCTTCAAGACTAATTATTCCCCACAAGAGTTTCGAGAAACGTCGACTGTGACTCGGTTTTCGAAGAACGTACTTCAAACGTCCCAGATTAGGGATTCCGAATTAGGGTTCGATTTGAAGCACCCCGTTTCTTCGAAATTCTATTCTAGATCTTCAAGACTAAACATTCCCCACAAGAAATTTGAAAAACGTCGACCGTGACTCGGTTTTTGAAGTACGTACTTCAAACGTCCCAGATTAAGGATTCCGAATTAAGGTTCGATTTGAAGCACCCCGTTTCTTCGAAATTCTATTCTAGATCTTCAAGACTAATTATTCCCCACAAGAGTTTCGAGAAACGTCGACTGTGACTCGGTTTTCGAAGAACGTACTTCAAACGTCCCAGATTAGGGATTCCGAATTAGGGTTCGATTTCAAGCACCCCGTTTCTTCGAAATTCTATTCTAGATCTTCAAGACTAATCATTCCCCACAAGAAATTCGAAAAACGTCGACCGTGACTCGGTTTTTAAAGCACGTACTTGAAACGTCCCAGATTAGGGATTCCGAACTAAGGTTCGATTTGAAGCACCCCGTTTCTTCGAAAATCTATTCTAGATCTTCAAGACTAATCATTCCCCAAAAGAGTTTCGAGAAACGTCGACTGTGACTCGGTTTTCGAAGAACGTACTTCAAACGTCCCAGATTAGGGATTCCGAATTAGGGTTCGATTTCAAGCACCCCGTTTCTTCGAAATTCTATTCTAGATCTTCAAGACTAATCATTCCCCACAAGAGTTTCGAGAAACGTCGACTGTGACTCGGTTTTCGAAGCACGTACTTCAAACGTCCCAGATTATTGATTCCGAATTAAGGTTCGATTTGAAGCACCCCGTTTCTTCGAAAATCTATTCTAGATCTTCAAGACTAATCATTCCCCACAAGAGTTTCGTGAAACGTCGACTGTGACTCGGTTTTCGAAGAACGTACTTCAAATGTCCCAGATTAGGGATTCCGAATTAGGGTTCGATTTGAAGCACCCCGTTTCTTCGAAATTCTATTCTAGATCTTCAAGACTAATCATTCCCCACAAGAAATTCGAAAAACGTCGACCGTGACTCGGATTTTGAAGCACGTACTTCAAACGTCCCAGATTAGGGATTCCGAATTAAGGTTCGATTTGAAGCACCCCGTTTCTTCGAAATTCTATTTTAGATCTTCAAGACTAATCATTCCCCACAAGAGTTTCGAGAAACGTCGACTGTGACTCGGTTTTCGAAGAACGTACTTCAAACGTCCCAGATTAGGGATTCCGAATTAGGGTTCGATTTCAAGCACCCCGTTTCTTCGAAATTCTATTCTAGATCTTCAAGACTAATCATTCCCCACAAGAGTTTCGAGAAACGTCGACCGTGACTCGGTTTTCGAAATACGTACTTCAAACGTCCCAGATTATGGATTCCGAATTAGGGTTCGATTTCAAGCACCCCGTTTATTCGAAATTCTACTCTAGATCTTCAGGACTAATCATTCCCCCCAAGAGTTTCGAGAAACGTCGACCGTGACTCGGTTTTCGAAGCACGTACTTCAAACGTCCCAGATTAGGGATTCCGAATTAGGGTTCTATTTGAAGCACCCCGTTTCTTCGAAATTCTATTCTAGATCTTCAAGACTAATCATTCCCCACAAGAAATTCGAGAAACGTCGACTGTGACTCGGTTTTCGAAGCACGTACTTCAAACGTCCCAGATTATGGATTCCGAATTAAGGTTCGATTTGAAGCACCCCGTTTCTTCGAAAATCTATTCTAGATCTTCAAGCCTAATCATTCCCCACAAGAGTTTCGAGAAACGTCGACCGTGACTCGGTTTTCAAAGCTCGTACTTCAAACGTCCCAGATTCGGGATTCCGAATGAAGGTTCGATTTGAAGCACCCCGTTTCTTCGAAATTCTATTCTAGATCTTCAAGACTAATCATTCCCCACAAGAGTTTCGAGAAACGTCGACTGTGACTCGGTTTTCGAAGAACGTACTTCAAATGTCCCAGATTAGGGATTCCGAATTAGGGTTTGATTTGAAGCACACCGTTTCTTCGAAATTCTATTCTAGATCTTCAAGACTAATCATTCCCCACAAGAAATTTGAAAAATGTCGACCGTGACTCGGTTTTTGAAGCACGTACTTCAAACGTCCCAGATTAAGGATTCCGAATTAAGGTTCGATTTGAAGCACCCCGTTTCTTCGAAATTCTATTCTAGATCTTCAAGACTAATCATTCCCCACAAGAGTTTCGAGAAACGTCGACTGTGACTCGGTTTTCGAAGAACGTACTTCAAACGTCCCAGATTAGGGATTCCGAATTAGGGTTCGATTTCAAGCACCCCGTTTCTTCGAAATTCTATTCTAGATCTTCAAGACTAATCATTCCCCACAAGAGTTTCGAGAAACGTCGACTGTGACTCGGTTTTCGAAGAACGTACTTCAAATGTCCCAGATTAGGGATTCCGAATTAGGGTTCGATTTGAAGCACCCCGTTTCTTCGAAATTCTATTCTAGATCTTCAAGACTAATCATTCCCCACAAGAGTTTCGAGAAACGTCGACCGTGACTCAATTTTCGAAGCACGTACTTCAAACGTCCCAGATTAGGGATTCCGAATTAGGGTTCGATTTCAAGCACCCCGTTTCTTCGAAATTCTATTCTAGATCTTCAAGACTAATCATTCCCCACAAGAGTTTCGAGAAACGTCGACCGTGACTCAATTTTCGAAGCACGTACTTCAAACGTCCCAGATTAGGGATTCCGAATTAGGGTTCGATTTCAAGCACCCCGTTTCTTCGAAATTCTATTCTAGATCTTCAAGACTAATCATTCCCCACAAGAGTTTCGAGAAACGTCGACCGTGACTCGGTTTTCGAAATACGTACTTCAAACGTCCCAGATTATGGATTCCGAATTAGGGTTCGATTTCAAGCACCCCGTTTATTCGAAATTCTACTCTAGATCTTCAAGACTAATCATTCCCCCCAAGAGTTTCGAGAAACGTCGACGGTGACTCGGTTTTCGAAGCACGTACTTCAAACGTCCCAGATTAGGGATTCCGAATTAGGGTTCGATTTCAAGCACCCCGTTTCTTCGAAATTCTATTCTAGATCTTCAAGACTAATCATTCCCCACAAGAGTTTCGAGAAACGTCGACCGTGACTCAATTTTCGAAGCACGTACTTCAAACGTCCCAGATTAGGGATTCCGAATTAGGGTTCGATTTCAAGCACCCCGTTTCTTCGAAATTCTA
The DNA here is from genome assembly GCF_057944985.1 of Cucurbita pepo subsp. pepo. Lineage (NCBI taxonomy): Eukaryota > Viridiplantae > Streptophyta > Magnoliopsida > Cucurbitales > Cucurbitaceae > Cucurbita > Cucurbita pepo. The sequence continues at coordinate 9,451,653 of NC_141808.1, forward strand.
TTCTAGATCTTCAAGACTAATCATTCCCCACAAGAGTTTCGAGAAACGTCGACCGTGACTCGGTTTTCGAAATACGTACTTCAAACGTCCCAGATTATGGATTCCGAATTAGGGTTCGATTTCAAGCACCCCGTTTATTCGAAATTCTATTCTAGATCTTCAAGACTAATCATTCCCCACAAGAGTTTCGAGAAACGTCGACTGTGACTCGGTTTTCGAAGAACGTACTTCAAATGTCCCAGATTAAGGATTCCGAATTAAGGTTCGATTTGAAGCACCCCGTTTCTTCGAAATTCTATTCTAGATCTTCAAGACTAATCATTCCCCACAAGAGTTTCGAGAAACGTCGACTGTGACTCGGTTTTCGAAGAACGTACTTCAAATGTCCCAGATTAGGGATTCCGAATTAGGGTTCGATTTGAAGCACACCGTTTCTTCGAAATTCTATTCTAGATCTTCAAGACTAATCATTCCCCACAAGAGTTTCGAGAAACGTCGACTGTGACTCGGTTTTCGAAGCACGTACTTCAAACGTCCCAGATTAGGGATTCCGAATTAGGGTTCGATTTCAAGCACCCCGTTTCTTCGAAATTCTATTCTAGATCTTCAAGACTAATCATTCCCCACAAGAGTTTCGAGAAACGTCGACTGTGACTCGGTTTTCGAAGCACGTACTTCAAACGTCCCAGATTAGGGATTCCGAATTAAGGTTCGATTTGAAGCACCCCGTTTCTTCGAAAATCTATTCTAGATCTTCAAGACTAATCATTCCCCACAAGAGTTTCGAGAAACGTCGACCGTGACTCGGTTTTCGAAGAACGTACTTCAAACGTCCCAGATTATGGATTCCGAATTAGGGTTCGATTTGAAGCACCCCGTTTCTTCGAAATTCTATTCTAGATCTTCAAGACTAATCATTCCCCACAAGAAATTCGAAAAACGTCGACCGTGACTCGGTTTTCGAAGCACGTACTTCAAACGTCCCAGATTAGGGATTCCGAATTAGGGTTCGATTTGAAACACCCTGTTACTTCGAAATTCTATTCTAGATCTTCAACACTAATCATTCCCCACAAGAGTTTCGAGAAACGTCGACCGTGACTCGGTTTTTGAAGGACGTACTTCAAACGTCCCAGATTAAGGATTCCGAATTAAGGTTCGATTTGAAGCACCCCGTTTCTTCGAAATTCTATTCTAGATCTTCAAGACTAATCATTCCCCACAAGAGTTTTGAGAAACGTCGACCGTGACTCGGTTTTCGAAATACGTACTTCAAACGTCCCAGATTATGGATTCCGAATTAGGGTTCGATTTCAAGCACCCCGTTTATTCGAAATTCTACTCTAGATCTTCAAGACTAATCATTCCCCCCAAGAGTTTCGAGAAACGTCGACGGTGACTCGGTTTTCGAAGCACGTACTTCAAACGTCCCAGATTAGGGATTCCGAATTAGGGTTCGATTTCAAGCACCCCGTTTCTTCGAAATTCTATTCTAGATCTTCAAGACTAATCATTCCCCACAAGAGTTTCGAGAAACGTCGACCGTGACTCAATTTTCGAAGCACGTACTTCAAACGTCCCAGATTAGGGATTCCGAATTAGGGTTCGATTTCAAGCACCCCGTTTCTTCGAAATTCTATTCTAGATCTTCAAGACTAATCATTCCCCACAAGAGTTTCGAGAAACGTCGACCGTGACTCGGTTTTCGAAATACGTACTTCAAACGTCCCAGATTATGGATTCCGAATTAGGGTTCGATTTCAAGCACCCCGTTTCTTCGAAATTCTATTCTAGATCTTCAAGACTAATCATTCCCCACAAGAAATTCGAGAAACGTCGACCGTGACTCGGTTTTCGAAGCACGTACTTCAAACGTCCAAGATTAGGGATTCCGAATTAGGGTTCGATTTGAAGCACCCCGTTTATTCGAAATTCTATTCTAGATCTAAAAGACTAATCATTCCCCACAAGAGTTTCGAGAAACGTCGACCGTGACTCGGTTTTCGAAGCACGTACTTCAAACGTCCCAGATTAGGGATTCCGAATTAGGGTTCGATTTGAAGCACCCCGTTTATTCGAAATTCTATTCTAGATCTTCAAGACTAATCATTCCCCACAAGAGTTTCGAGAAACGTCGACCGTGACTCGGTTTTCGAAGCACGTACTTCAAACGTCCCAGACTATGGATTCCGAATTAGGGTTCGATTTGAAGCACACCGTTTCTTCGAAATTCTATTCTAGATCTTCAAGACTAATCATTCCCCACAAGAGTTTCGAGAAACGTCGACTGTGACTCGGTTTTCGAAGCACGTACTTCAAACGTCCCAGATTAGGGATTCCGAATTAGGGTTCGATTTCAAGCACCCCGTTTCTTCGAAATTCTATTCTAGATCTTCAAGACTAATCATTCCCCACAAGAGTTTCGAGAAACGTCGACTGTGACTCGGTTTTCGAAGCACGTACTTCAAACGTCCCAGATTAGGGATTCCGAATTAAGGTTCGATTTGAAGCACCCCGTTTCTTCGAAAATCTATTCTAGATCTTCAAGACTAATCATTCCCCACAAGAGTTTCGAGAAACGTCGACCGTGACTCGGTTTTCGAAGAACGTACTTCAAACGTCCCAGATTATGGATTCCGAATTAGGGTTCGATTTGAAGCACCCCGTTTATTCGAAATTCTATTCTAGATCTTCAAGACTAATCATTCCCCACAAGAAATTCGAAAAACGTCGACCGTGACTCGGTTTTCGAAGCACGTACTTCAAACGTCCCAGATTAGGGATTTCGAATTAGGGTTCGATTTGAAACACCCTGTTACTTCGAAATTCTATTCTAGATCTTCAACACTAATCATTCCCCACAAGAGTTTCGAGAAACGTCGACCGTGACTCGGTTTTTGAAGGACGTACTTCAAACGTCCCAGATTAAGGATTCCGAATTAAGGTTCGATTTGAAGCACCCCGTTTCTTCGAAATTCTATTCTAGATCTTCAAGACTAATCATTCCCCACAAGAGTTTCGAGAAACGTCGACTGTGACTCGGTTTTCGAAGAACGTACTTCAAATGTCCCAGATTAGGGATTCCGAATTAGGGTTCGATTTCAAGCACCCCGTTTCTTCGAAATTCTATTCTAGATCTTCAAGACTAATCATTTCCCACAAGAAATTCGAAAAACGTCGACCGTGACTCGGTTTTTGAAGCACGTACTTCAAACGTCCCAGATTAGGGATTCCGAATTAAGGCTCGATTTGAAGCACCCCATTTCTTCGAAATTCTATTCTAGATCTTCAAGACTAATCATTCCCCACAAGAGTTTCGAGAAACGTGGCATGTGACTCGGTTTTCGAAGCACGTACTTCAAACGTCCCAGATTAGGGATTCCGAATTAGGGTTCGATTTGAAGCACCCCGTTTCTTCGAAATTCTATTCTAGATCTTCAAGACTAATCATTCCACCCAAGAGTTTCGAGAAACGTCGACCGTGACTCGGTTTTCGAAACACGTACTTCAAACGTCCCAGATTAGGGATTCCGAATTAGGGTTCGATTTGAAGCACCCCGTTTCTTCGAAATTCTATTCTAGATCTTCAAGACTAATCATTCCCCACAAGAGTTTCGAGAAACGTCGACCGTGACTCGGTTTTCGAAGCACGTACTTCAAACGTCCCAGATTAGGGATTCCGAATTAGGGTTCGATTTGAAGCACCCCGTTTCTTCGAAATTCTATTCTAGATCTTCAAGACTAATCATTCCCCACAAGAGTTTCGAGAAACATCGACCGTGACTCGGTTTTCGAAGCACGTACTTCAAACGTCCCAGATTAGGGATTCCGAATTAGGGTTCGATTTGAAGCACCCCGTTTCTTCGAAATTCTATTCTAGATCTAAAAGACTAATCATTCCCCACAAGAGTTTCGAGAAACGTCGACCGTGACTCGGTTTTCGAAGCACGTACTTCAAACGTCCCAGATTATGGATTTCGAATTAGGGTTCGATTTGAAGCACCCCGTTTATTCGAAATTCTATTCTAGATCTTCAAGACTAATCATTCCCCACAAGAGTTTCGAGAAACGTCGACCGTGACTCGGTTTTCGAAGCACGAACTTCAAACGTCCCAGATTATGGATTCTGAATTAGGGTTCGATTTGAAGCACCCCGTTTATTCGAAATTCTATTCTAGATCTTCAAGACTAATCATTCCCCACAAGAGTTTCGAGAAATGTCGACCGTGACTCGGTTTTCGAAGCACGTACTTCAAACGTCCCAGATTATGGATTCCGAATTAGGGTTCGATTTGAAGAACCCCGTTTATTCGAAATTCTATTCTAGATCTTCAAGACTAATCATTCCCCACAAGAAATTCGAGAAACGTCCACCGTGACTCGGTTTTCGAAGCACGTACTTCAAACGTCCCAGATTATGGATTCCGAATTAAGGTTCGATTTGAAGCACCCCGTTTATTCGAAATTCTATTCTAGATCTTCAAGACTAATCATTCCCCACAAGAGTTTCGAGAAACGTCGACCGTGACTCGGTTTTCAAAGCACGTACTTTAAACGTCCCAGATTAGGGATTCCGAATTAGGGTTCGATTTGAAGCA